>NW_027003099.1:37500-173738 GCF_036934945.1 Oncorhynchus masou masou | reverse complement strand
GGGAGGACAGGCTCGTTGTAATGAATGGAATGGGGTTTCTCTCATTCCATTCCAGCCTTATTCTATTCCAGCCATTACTATGAGCCCACCCTCCCTTCACCAGCCTCCACTGGTGTGTATCAGATTGCTTGGTTATAGCAACAAGTCCTTGCTGTTTGTGTTGCTCTGCAGGCCTGTGAGGGGAAGTCGACTCTGACCGACCAGATCCACTGGGCTGATGGCTTCGTAGTGGTCTATGACATCAGTGACCGCTCCTCCTTCATCAAGGCTAAAGCCATAGTACACCTGATCAGAGAGTTAAACCTGGGAGTGGCCAAGAGGTAACCACACACCTGTCCAGTCCAGCCACTCACCTGTCCAGTCCATCCACTCACCTGTCCAGTCCGTCCACTCACCTGTCCAGTCCGTCCACTCACCTGTACAGTCCGTCCACTCACCTGTCCAGTCCGTCCACTCTCCTGTCCAGTCCGTCCACTCACCTGTCCAGTCCGTCCACTCACCTGTCCAGTCCGTCCACTCACCTGTCCAGTCCGTCCACTCACCTGTCCAGTCCGTCCACTCACTGTCCAGTCCGTCCACTCTCCTGTCCAGTCCGTCAACTCTCCTGTCCAGTCCGTCCACTCACCTGTCCAGTCCGTCCACTCACCTGTCCAGTCCGTCCACTCACCTGTCCAGTCCGTCCACTCACCTGTCCAGTCCGTCCACTCACCTGTCCAGTCCGTCCACTCACCTGTCCAGTCCGTCCACTCACCTGTCCAGTCCGTCCACTCTCCTGTCCAGTCCGTCCAGTCCGTCCACTCACCTGTCCAGTCCGTCCACTCACCTGTCCAGTCCGTCCACTCACCTGTCCAGTCCGTCCACTCACCTGTCCAGTCCGTCCACTCTCCTGTCCAGTCCGTCCAGTCCGTCCACTCACCTGTCCAGTCCGTCCACTCACCTGTCCAGTCCGTCCACACTCCTGTCCAGTCCGTCCAGTCCGTCCACTCTCCTGTCCAGTCGTCCACTCTCCTGTCCAGTCGTCCACTCTCCTGTCCAGTCGTCCACTCTTCTTGACCTCATTTTGACATGCCTCTGGTAAGAAAGTGTCATGTAAAATGGAAGAGGGTGTCATTTTCAGATGTCCCGTAGTCTTTAAATGTCACTCAACCTGTCCTCCTGGTTTGTCTTGTCTTACATCCAGGGACTCGTTATGTCCGTCCTTATTGTGTCTCATATATTTTTATTTCCTGCTAATCCTGTCTTCCTCCTCTCTCTCTGTCTCTCTCTCTCTGTCTCTCTCTCTCTCTCTGTCTCTCTCTCTCTCTGTCTCTCTCTCTCTGTCTCTCTGTCTCTCTCTCCTCTCTGTCTCTCTCTCTCTCTGTCTCTCTCTCTCTCTGTCTCTCTCTGTCTCTGTCTCTCTCTGTCTCTCTCTCTCTCTGTCTCTCTCTCTGTCTCTCTCTCTGTCTCTCTCTGTCTCTCTCTCTGTCTCTTTCTCGGTCTCTCTCTCGGTCTGTCTGTCTCTCTCTGTCTCTCTGTCTCTGTCTCTCTCTCTCTGTGTCTCTCTCTCACACACACACACACATCAGGGATGCAGACACTCTGGTGTTCCTGGTGGGTAACAAGCAGGACCTGTGTCACGTGAGGGAGGTGCGTCGAGAGGAAGGCCAGCGTCTGGCAGCCGAGTCCCAGACCCAGTTCTACGAGCTCTCAGCCGCAGAACACTACCAGGAAGTGGTCCTCATGTTCTCGAAGATGGTCCACAACGCCAGCCTTGGGGGCAAGGCCAAGGAGAGGAGACGGAGACCTAGTGGCTCCAAGTCCATGGCCAAACTCATCACTAATGTCTTCGGGAAGCGGAGGAAATCAGTGTGAAAGGGGTGATGGGAAAGGTCAAGTGTTTACCCCAGGCCTAAAGAAGCCTTGTTACTTTGTTAGTCCCCTTGGGACTGTTGTTGAATGGTGAAAGGGATTGTGGGAAAAGGTCGATAACGTTGAATGGACCCACCAACAACAACAACATGGGCTTCACCTACTTTACTTGCTGTTGCTATTATTATTGTTGATCATGAAAAGAGTCAATAATAATTAGACCCCCCACCAACCTCCACTCCTCTGGTTGCCAACCACCAAGGGACAGCTCTATGTGGTATAAATGGTTCTTCACATAGAACAGAGCTTAGTGGACTGATAGGACTGCTGCTACTTACAGACATTCTGACTCGTGCTTACCATACTCTCTACTGTGTGTGTTTGTGTGTGTGTAAATGATACCACAGGGAGACTCCGTTATTAGCTATGTAGAGTATATGATACCACAGGGAGACTCCATTATTAGCTATGTAAAGTATATCACCACATGGGGAGACTCCATTATTATCTATGTAAAGTATATCACCACATGGGGAGACTCCATTATTAGCTATGTAAAGTAAATGATACCACGGGGAGACTCCATTATTAGCTATGTAAAGTAAATGACACCAGGGGGAGACTCCATTATTAGCTATGTAAAATATATGATACTATAGGGAGACTCCATTATTAGCTATGTAAAATATATGATACTACAGGGAGACTCCATTATTAGCTATATAAAGTAAATGATACCACGGGGAGACTCCATTATTAGCTATGTAAAATATATGATACTATAGGGAGACTCCATTATTAGCTATGTAAAATATATGATACTACAGGGAGACTCCATTATTAGCTATATAAAGTAAATGATACCACGGGGAGACTCCATTATTAGCTATGTAAAGTAAATGACACCACAGCAAGACTCCATTATTAGCTATGTAAAATCTATGATACTATAGGGAGACTCCATTATTAGCTATGTAAAATATATGATACTACAGGGAGACTCCATTATTAGCTATATAAAGTAAATGATACCACAGGGAGACTCCATTATTAGCTATGTAAAGTAAATGACACCACGGGGAGACTCCATTTGTTGTTATGTAAAGTAAATGATACCACAGGGAGACTCCATTATTAGCTATATAAAGGAAATAACACCACGGGAGACTCCATTATTAGCTATGTAAAGTAAATGATACCACGGGAGACTCCATTATTAGCTATGTAAAGTAAATGATACCACGGGAGACTCCATTATTAGCTATGTAAAGTAAATGATACCACGGGGAGACTCCATTATTAGCTATCTAAAGTAAATGATACCACGGGGAGACTCCATTATTAGCTATGTAAAGTAAATGATACCACGGGGAGACTCCATTATTACCTATGTAATGTAAATGATACCACGGGGAGACTCCATTATAGGGATGTAAAGTAAATGATACCACGGGGAGACTCCATTATTAGCTATGTAAAGTAAATGATACCACGGGGAGACTCCGTTATTAGCTATGTAACGTAAATGATACCACGGGGAGACTACATTATTAGCTATGTAAAGTAAATGATACCACGGGGAGACTCCATTATTAGCTATGTAAAGTAAATGATACCACGGGGAGACTCCATTATTAGCTATGTAAAGTAAATGACACCACGGGGAGACTCCATTGTTAGCTATGTAAAATAAATGATACCACGGGGAGACTCCATTATTAGCTATGTAAAGTAAATGACACCACGGGGAGACTCCATTGTTAGCTATGTAAAATAAATGACACCACGGGGAGACTCCATTATTAGCTATGTAAAGTAAATGATACCACGGGGAGACTCCATTATTAGCTATGTAAAGTAAATGACACCACGGGGAGACTCCATTGTTAGCTATGTAAAATAAATGACACCACGGGGAGACTCTATTATTAGCTATGTAAAGTAAATGATACCACGGGGAGACTCCATTATTAGCTATGTAAAGTAAATGACACCACGGGGAGACTCCATTATTAGCTATGTAAAGTAAATGACACCACGGGGCGACTCCATTATTAGCTATGTAAAGTAAATGTTACCACAGCGAGACTCCATTATTAGCTATGTAAAATATATGATACTATAGGGAGACTCCATTATTAGCTATGTAAAATATATGATACTACAGGGAGACTCCATTATTAGCTATATAAAGTAAATGATACCACGGGGAGACTCCATTATTAGCTGTGTAAAGTAAATGACACCACGGGGAGACTCCATTATTAGCTATGTAAAGTAAATGACACCACAGCGAGACTCCATTATTAGCTATGTAAAATATATGATACTATAGGGAGACTCCATTATTAGCTATGTAAAATATATGATACTATAGGGAGACTCCATTATTAGCTATGTAAAGTATATGATACTACAGGGAGACTCCATTATTAGCTATGTAAAGTAAATGACACCACGGGGAGACTCCATTAGTTATGTAAAGTAAATGATACCATGGGGAGACTCCATTATTATCTATGTAAAGTAAATGATACCATGGGGAGACTCCATTATTAGCTATGTAAAGTAAATGATACCACGGGGAGACTCCATTAGTTGTTATGTAAAGTAAATGATACCACAGGGAGACTCCATTATTAGCTATGTAAAGTAAATGATACCAGGTGGAGACTACATTATTAGCTATGTAAAGCAAATGACACCACGGGGAGACTCCATTATTAGGTATGTAAAGTAAATGACACCACGGGGAGACTCCATTATTAGCTATGTAAAGTAAATGACACCACAGCGAGACTCCATTATTAGCTATGTAAAATATATGATACTATAGGGAGACTCCATTATTAGCTATGTAAAATATATGATACTACAGGGAGACTCCATTATTAGCTATATAAAGTAAATGATACCACGGGGAGACTCCATTATTAGCTATGTAAAGTAAATGACACCACAGCGAGACTCCATTATTAGCTATGTAAAATATATGATACTATAGGGAGACTCCATTATTAGCTATGTAAAATATATGATACTATAGGGAGACTCCATTATTAGCTATGTAAAGTATATGATACTACAGGGATACTCCATTACTAGCTATGTAAAGTAAATGACACCACGGGGAGACTCCATTAGTTGTTATGTAAAGTAAATGATACCACGGGGAGACTCCATTATTAGCTATGTCAAGTAAATAATACCATGGGGAGACTCCATTATTAGCTATGTAAAGTAAATGATACCACGGGGAGACTCCATTAGTTGTTATGTAAAGTAAATGATACCACGGGGAGACTCCAATATTAGCTATGTAAAGTAAATGACACCATGGGGAGACTCCATTATTAGCTATGTAAAGTAAATGACACCACAGGGAGACTCCATTATTAGCTATGTAAAGTAAATGACACCACGGGGAGACTCCAATATTAGCTATGTAAAGTAAATGACACCACGGGGAGACTCCATTACTGGCCCTATTGCCTCTACTGCTCAATGCATGCCACAGTGGCAGACACAGTCCATGTTTCATACATCTTTCATTATGACTCATCTGTATCCCAAATAGCACCCTATATATGTATATATATATATAATGCACTATGTTTGACCAGAGCCCTATGGGCCCTTATCGAAAGTAATGCACTAAATAGGGAACAGGGTGCCATTTGGGCTGCTGCCTGAATACCGCTACTGAAGAGAGCCAGCAGTTTATTGGCATGGAGGTTGTTTTGGGGGGGAAATTCTCTCTGTGGTTACTGTGGTTTCCATGGAAATGTATGGTATCATAAAATAATGTCTGTCTGTTTAGTTCCATCTTCATGTTGTTAATTATAAACTCAGAAAATAATGTAAAACTATAATAAACACTGTAATCAAGTCTAGTTGTGGTTTTATGGAGGTGTGTGTGTGTGTGTGTGTGTGTGTGTGTGTGTGTGTGTGTGTGTGTGTGTGTGTGTGTGTGTGTGTGTGTGTGTGTGTGTGTGTGTGTGTGAAGAAATAAACCAACTGTAAAAAGACATTTGAAAATAACAGTAGCGGGGCTATATACAGGCACCGGTTAGTCAGGCTGATTGAGGTAGTATGTACATGTAGGTATTGTTGAAGTGACTATGCATATATGATGAACAGAGAGTAGCAGTAGTGTAAAAGAGGGGTTAGCAGGTGGTGGGTGGTGGGACGCAATGCAGATAGCCCGGTTAGCCAATGTGCGGGAGCACTGGTTGGTCGGGCCAATAGAGGTAGTATGTACATGAATGTATAGTTAAAGTGACTATACATATATGATAAACAGAGAGTAGCAGCAGCGTAAAAAGAGGGGTTGGGGGGGGGCACACAATGCAAATAGTCCGGGTAGTCATTTGATTACCTGTTCAGGAGTCTTATAGCGTGGGGGTAAAAACTGTTGAGAAGCCTTTCTGTCCTAGACCTGGCACTCCGGTACCGCTTGCCATGCGGTAGTAGAGAGAACAGTCTATGACTTGGGTGGCTCCGGTCTTTGACAATTTTGAGGGCCTTTTTCTGACACCGCCTGGTGTAGAGGTCCTGGATGGCAGGCAGCCTTGCCCCAGTGATGTACTGGGCCGTACGCACTACCCTCTGAAGTGCCTTGTGGTGCCTTGCCTGTACCAGGCAGTGATGCAACCAGGATACTCTCGATGTTGCAGCTGTAGAACCTTTTGAGGATCTCAGGACCCATGCCAAATCTTTTTAGTTTCCTGAGGGGGAATAGGCATTGTTGTGCCCTCTTCACAACTGTCTTGGTGTGTTTGAACCGTTCCAGTTTGTTGTTGATGTGGACACCAAGGAACTTTAAGCTCTCAACCTGCTCCACTGCAGCCCCTTCGATGAGAATGGTGGCGTGCTCGGTCCTCCTTTTCCTGTAGTCCACAATCTCCTTAGTCTTGGTTATGTTGAGGGATAGGTTGTTATTCTGGCACCAACCGGCGAGGTCTCTGACCACCTCCCTATAGGCTGTCTCGTCGTTGTCGGCGATCAGGCCTACCACTGTTGTGTCGCCTGCAAACTTAATGATGGTGTTGGAGTCGTGCCTGGCCTGACCATGCAGTCGTGGGTGAACCGGGAGTACATGAGGGTACTGAGCACGCACCCCTGGGGAGCTCCAGTGTTGAGGATCAACGTGGCAGATGTGTTGTTACCTACCCTCACCACCTGGGGGCGGCCCATCAAGAAGTCCAGGATCCAGTTGCAGAAGGAGGTGTTTAGTCCCAGGTTCCTTAGCTTAGTGATGAGCTTTGAGGGTAATATGGTGTTGAACGCTGAGCTGTAGTCAATGAACAGCATTCTCACATAGGTGTTCCTTTTGTCCAGGTGGGAAAGGGCAGTGCGGAGTGCAATAGAGATTGCGTCATCTGTGGATCTGTTTGGGCGGTATGTAACCACTAGGTAGCCTAGTGGTTAGAGCGTAGGGGTGGCAGGGTAGCCTAGTGGTTAGAGCGTAGGGGCGGCAGGTAGCCTAGTGGTTCGAGCGTAGGGATGGCAGGGTAGCCTAGTGGTTAGAGCGTAGGGGCGGCAGGTAGCCTAGTGGTTCGAGCGTAGGAGCGGCAGGTAGCCTAGTGGTTCGAGCGTAGGAGCGGCAGGTAGCCTAGTGGTTAGAGCGTAGGGGCGGCAGGTAGCCTAGTGGTTCGAGCGTAGGAGCGGCAGGTAGCCTAGTGGTTCGAGCGTAGGAGCGGCAGGTAGCCTAGTGGTTAGAGCGTAGGGGCGGCAGGTAGCCTAGTGGTTAGAGCGTAGGGGTGGCAGGGTAGCCTAGTGGTTAGAGCGTAGGGATGGCAGGGTAGCCTAGTGGTTAGAGCGTAGGGGTGGCAGGGTAGCCTAGTGGTTAGAGCGTAGGGGTGGCAGGGTAGCCTAGTGGTTAGAGCGTAGGGGCGGCAGGGTAGCCTAGTGGTTAGAGCGTAGGGGCGGCAGGTTAGCCTAGTGGTTAGAGTGTAGAGGTGGCAGGGTAGCCTAGTGGTTAGTGTAGGGGCGGCAGGGTAGCCTAGTGGTTAGAGTGTAGGGGCTGCAGGGTAGCCTAGTGGTTAGAGTGTAGGGGCAGCAGGGTAGCCTAGTGGTTAGAGTGTAGGGGCAGCAGGGTAGCCTAGTGGTTAGAGCGTAGGGGCGGCAAGTTAGCCTAGTGGTTAGAGTGTAGGGGCGGCAGGGTAGCCTAGTGGTTAGAGTGTAGGGGCAGCAGGGTAGCCTAGTGGTTAGAGCGTAGGGGCGGCAGGGTAGCCTAGTGGTTCGAGCGTAGGACTATTAACCTAAAAGGTTGCAATAAAATCCCCGAGCTGACAAGGTTAAAATCTGTTGTTCTGCCCCTGAACAAGGCAGTTAAGAACAAATTCTTATTTTCAATGATGGCTCCGAGGTAAAAGAACAAACACATTTATCATCTCTACAAATCACACGGATTTAAAACCCAAAATACCACGGGTGTCTTTTTGTGTGTAAATCAACACCTATTTGGATGGTTTCTTGGTAAAGGGGATTATGATCTCATCCAGCTCAGACATTTCCAGCACTCTAGTGTTGTCTTTCCATTCTAGGGCTTCGCTCTCTCTTAAGAATCAACCAGACAATTAATACTCATTTTACTGTAAATCAACCAGATAAATAATACTCATTACTGTAAATCAACCAGACAAATAACTCATATTACTGTAAATTAATCTGACAAATAATACTCATTTTACTGTAAATCAACCAGATAAATAATACTAATTTTACTGTAAATCAACCAGACAATTAATACTCATATTACTGTAAATCAACCGGACAAGAAGCATATTTGATGTTTTCGTTGGTAAAGGGGATTATGACCTCACCCAGTTCAGCCATTTTCAGCGCCTGAGCTGTGTTTTGGCTTTCCATGCTCGGGGCGCTCTGCTATAGCCTGGTTACACCACACTGAAAGCTGCTCTCACCTTTGGCTTTCCATGCTCGGGGCGCTCTGCTATAGCCTGGTTACACCACACTGAAAACTGCTCTCACCTTTGGCTTTCCATGCTCGGGGCGCTCTGCTATAGCCTGGTTACACCACACTGAAAACTGCTCTCCCTTTGGCTTTCCATGCTCGGCGCGCTCTGCTATAGCCTGGTTACACCACACTGAAAGCTGCTCTCACCTTTGGCTTTCCATGCTCGGGGCCCTCTGCTACAGCTTGGTTAAACCAGACTGAAAGCTGCTCTCACCTTTGTCTCAATTCAGAATACCTCTTGGCAAGACTCAACTAGACAAAGAATGGTGTTTAAAGCTGTGGTGTTATGGTGTGAAGCAGGTTGACAGGTTGGTTGTCACACATGTACGAATCTCTTCTCACACACACACACACACACACACACACACACACACACACACACACACACACACATATACACACACACACACACACACACACACACAGACAGAGAGACACACAGTTGCCATCAACATCCCCCAGGCCTCAAGCCCTTCTCTACATCAGGGTGTGACAGTGTGAATGAGTCTGTTTAACAGACTACCTATACATAGCTGCTCTGCAATTGGGGGGGAGGGAGAGGGAGAGAGAGATCATCGGAAAGTAAACATAGCTGCTCTGCAATGGAGAGAGAGAGAGAGAGATCATCGGAAAGTAAACATAGCTGCTCTGCAATGGAGAGAGCGAGAGGGAGGTCATCGGAAAGTAAACATAGCTGCTCTGCAATGGAGAGAGAGAGGTCATCGGAAAGTAAACAAACACAAAGCCCAGATGCTCTCGTTGCGTCTGACAACAGCTAGGCCCCGAGGCCGACTCACGGAGTAGAAAATAGACCCAGGCCCCGGTCAATCTCACACGTCGGAGGGTCATTATCTGTTATGTCGTCTGAAGCAGTTTCCTTTCCCATTAGGATGGGCAGTGTTAGTGGTGGTTGAAGAGACGTGACAATATTCTCCACAGATGACTACGTTTCACCCAAACCATGTGGTTTAACTTCCCATGAGTGATCTGATACATAGTGTACATTACCCATCCTGACCAGGGAATAGGGTTCCATTTAACCAGGGAATAGGGTTCCATTTAACCAGGGAATAGGGTTCCATTTGACCAGAGAATAGGGTTCTATTTGACCAGAGAATAGGGTTCCATTTAACCAGAGAATAGGATTCCATTTGACCAGAGAATAGGGTTCCATTTCACCAGAGAATAGGGTTCCATTTGACCAGAGAATAGGGTTCCATTTGACCAGAGAATAGGATTCCATTTGACCAGAGAATAGGGTTCCATTTGACCAGAGAATAGGGTTCCATTTGACCAATGAATAGGGTTCCATTTGACCAGAGAATAGGATTCCATTTGACCAGAGAATAGGGTTCCATTTGACCAGATAATAGGGTTCCATTTGACCAAGGAATAGGGTTCCATTTGACCAGAGAATAGGATTCCATTTGACCAGAGAATAGGGTTCCATTTGACCAGAGAATAGGGTTCCATTTGACCAGAGAATAGGGTTCCATTTGACCAAGGAATAGGGTTCCATTTGACCAGAGAATAGGATTCCATTTGACCAGAGAATAGGGTTCCATTTGACCAGAGAATAGGGTTCCATTTGACCAGAGAATAGGGTTCCATTTGACCAGAGAATAAGGTTCCATTTGACCAGAGAATAGGGTTCCATTTGACCAGGGAATAGGGCTCCATTTGACCAGAGAATAGGGTTCCATTTGACCAGAGAATAGGGTTCCATTTGACCAGGGAATTGGGCTCCATTTAACCAGAGAATAGGGCTCCATTTAACCAGAGAATAGGGTTCCATTTAACCAGGGAATAGGGCTCCATTTGACCAGAGAATAGGGTTCCATTTGACCAGAGAATAGGGTTCCATTTGACCAGAGAATAGGGTTCTATTTGACCAGAGAATAGGGTACCATTTGACCAGAGAATAGGGTTCCATTTCACCAGAGAATAGGGTGCCATTTGACCAGAGAATAGTGTTCCATTTGACCAGAGAATAAGGTTCCATTTGACCAGAGAATAGGGTTCCATTTGACCAGAGAATAGGGTTCCATTTGACCAGGGAATTGGGCTCCATTTAACCAGAGAATAGGGCTCCATTTAACCAGAGAATAGGGTTCCATTTAACCAGGGAATAGGGCTCCATTTGACCAGAGAATAGGGTTCCATTTGACCAGAGAATAGGGTTCCATTTGACCAGAGAATAGGGTTCCATTTGACCAGAGAATAGGGTTCCATTTGACCAGGGAATTGGGCTCCATTTAACCAGAGAATAGGGCTCCATTTAACCAGAGAATAGGGTTCCATTTAACCAGGGAATAGGGCTCCATTTGACCAGAGAATAGGGTTCCATTTGACCAGAGAATAGGGTTCCATTTGACCAGAGAATAGGTTTCTATTTGACCAGAGAATAGGGTACCATTTGACCAGAGAATAGGGTTCCATTTCACCAGAGAATAGGGTGCCATTTCACCAGAGAATAGTGTTCCATTTGACCAGAGAATAAGGTTCCATTTGACCAGAGAATATGGTTCCATTTGACCAGAGACTAGGGTTCCATTTGACCAGAGAATAGGGTTCCATTTGACCAGAGATTAGGGTTCCATTTGACCAGAGAATAGGGTTCTATTTGACCAGAGAATAGGGTTCTATTTGACCAGAGAATAGGGTTCCATTTGACCAGAGAATAGGGTTCCATTTGACCAGAGAATAGGGTTACATTTGACCAGAGAATATGGTTCCATTTCACCAGAGAATAGGGTGCCATTTGACCAGGGAATAGGGTTCCATTTGACTAGAGAATAGGGTTCCATTTGACCAGAGAATAGGGTTCCATTTCACCAGAGAATAGGGTGCCATTTGACCAGAGAATAAGGTTCCATTTGACCAGAGAATAGTGTTCCATTTGACCAGAGAATAAGGTTCCAGTTGACCAGAGACTAGGGTTCCATTTGACCAGAGAATAGGGTTCCATTTGACCAGAGAATAAGGTTCCATTTGACCAGAGAATAGGGTTCCATTTGACCAGAGAATAGGGTTCCATTTGACCAGAGAATAGGTTTCTATTTGACCAGAGAATAGGGTTCCATTTGACCAGAGAATAGGGTTCCATTTGACCAGAGAATAGGGTTCCATTTGACCAGAGAATAGGGTTCCATTTGACCAGAGAATAGGTTTCTATTTGACCAGAGAATAGGGTTCCATTTGACCAGAGAATAGGGTTCCATTTGACCAGAGAATAGGATTCCATTTGACCAGAGATTAGGGTTCCATTTGACCAGAGAATAGGGTTCTATTTGACCAGAGAATAGGGTTCCATTTGACCAGAGAATAGGGTTCCATTTGACCAGAGATTAGGGTTCCATTTGACCAGAGAATAGGGTTCTATTTGACCAGAGAATAGGGTTCCATTTGACCAGAGAATAGGGTTCCATTTGACCAGAGAATAGGGTTACATTTGACCAGAGAATATGGTTCCATTTCACCAGAGAATAGGGTGCCATTTGACCAGGGAATAGGGTTCCATTTGACCAGGGAATAGGGTTCCATTTGACTAGAGAATAGGGTTCCATTTGACCAGAGAATAGGGTTCCATTTCACCAGAGAATAGGGTGCCATTTGACCAGAGAATAAGGTTCCATTTGACAAGGGAATAGGGTTCCATTTGACCAGGGAATAGGGTTCCATTTGACCAGAGAATAGGGTTCCATTTGACCAGAGAATAGGGTTCCATTTGACCAGAGAATAGGTTTCCATTTAACCAGAGAATAGGGTTCCATTTAACCAGAGAATAGGGTTCCATTTGACCAGAGAATAGGGTTCCATTTGACCAGAGAATAGGTCTCCATTTGACCAGAGAATAGGATTCCATTTAACCAGAGAATAGGGTTCCATTTAACCAGAGAATAGGGTTCCATTTGACCAGCGAATAGGGTTCCATTTGACCAGAGAATAGGATTCCATTTAACCAGAGAATAGGGTTCCATTTAACCAGAGAATAGGGTTCCATTTAACCAGAGAATAGGGTTCCATTTAACCAGAGAATAGGATTCCATTTGACCAGAGAATAGGGTTCCATTTCACCAGAGAATAGGGTTCCATTTGACCAGAGAATAGGGTTCCATTTGACCAGAGAATAGGATTCCATTTGACCAGAGAATAGGGTTCCATTTGACCAGAGAATAGGGTTCCATTTGACCAATGAATAGGGTTCCATTTGACCAGAGAATAGGATTCCATTTGACCAGAGAATAGGGTTCCATTTGACCAGATAATAGGGTTCCATTTGACCAAGGAATAGGGTTCCATTTGACCAGAGAATAGGATTCCATTTGACCAGAGAATAGGGTTCCATTTGACCAGAGAATAGGGTTCCATTTGACCAGAGAATAGGGTTCCATTTGACCAGATAATAGGGTTCCATTTGACCAAGGAATAGGGTTCCATTTGACCAGAGAATAGGATTCCATTTGACCAGAGAATAGGGTTCCATTTGACCAGAGAATAGGGTTCCATTTGACCAGAGAATAGGGTTCCATTTGACCAAGGAATAGGGTTCCATTTGACCAGAGAATAGGATTCCATTTGACCAGAGAATAGGGTTCCATTTGACCAGAGAATAGGGTTCCATTTGACCAGAGAATAGGGTTCCATTTGACCAGAGAATAAGGTTCCATTTGACCAGAGAATAGGGTTCCATTTGACCAGGGAATAGGGCTCCATTTGACCAGAGAATAGGGTTCCATTTGACCAGAGAATAGGGTTCCATTTGACCAGAGAATAGGGTTCCATTTGACCAGGGAATTGGGCTCCATTTAACCAGAGAATAGGGCTCCATTTAACCAGAGAATAGGGTTCCATTTAACCAGGGAATAGGGCTCCATTTGACCAGAGAATAGGGTTCCATTTGACCAGAGAATAGGGTTCCATTTGACCAGAGAATAGGGTTCTATTTGACCAGAGAATAGGGTACCATTTGACCAGAGAATAGGGTTCCATTTCACCAGAGAATAGGGTGCCATTTGACCAGAGAATAGTGTTCCATTTGACCAGAGAATAAGGTTCCATTTGACCAGAGAATAGGGTTCCATTTGACCAGAGAATAGGGTTCCATTTGACCAGAGAATAGGGTTCCATTTGACCAGAGAATAGGGTTCCATTTGACCAGAGAATAGGGTTCCATTTGACCAGAGAATAGGGTTCCATTTGACCAGGGAATTGGGCTCCATTTAACCAGAGAATAGGGCTCCATTTAACCAGAGAATAGGGTTCCATTTAACCAGGGAATAGTGCTCCATTTGACCAGAGAATAGGGTTCCATTTGACCAGAGAATAGGGTTCCATTTGACCAGAGAATAGGGTTCTATTTGACCAGAGAATAGGGTACCATTTGACCAGAGAATAGGGTTCCATTTCACCAGAGAATAGGGTGCCATTTCACCAGAGAATAGTGTTCCATTTGACCAGAGAATAAGGTTCCATTTGACCAGAGAATATGGTTCCATTTGACCAGAGACTAGGGTTCCATTTGACCAGAGAATAGGGTTCCATTTGACCAGAGATTAGGGTTCCATTTGACCAGAGAATAGGGTTCTATTTGACCAGAGAATAGGGTTCTATTTGACCAGAGAATAGGGTTCCATTTGACCAGAGAATAGGGTTCCATTTGACCAGAGAATAGGGTTACATTTGACCAGAGAATATGGTTCCATTTCACCAGAGAATAGGGTGCCATTTGACCAGGGAATAGGGTTCCATTTGACCAGGGAATAGGGTTCCATTTGACTAGAGAATAGGGTTCCATTTGACCAGAGAATAGGGTTCCATTTCACCAGAGAATAGGGTGCCATTTGACCAGAGAATAAGGTTCCATTTGACCAGAGAATAGTGTTCCATTTGACCAGAGAATAAGGTTCCAGTTGACCAGAGACTAGGGTTCCATTTGACCAGAGAATAGGGTTCCATTTGACCAGAGAATAAGGTTCCATTTGACCAGAGAATAGGGTTCCATTTGACCAGAGAATAGGGTTCCATTTGACCAGAGAATAGGTTTCTATTTGACCAGAGAATAGGGTTCCATTTGACCAGAGAATAGGGTTCCATTTGACCAGAGAATAGGGTTCCATTTGACCAGAGAATAGGGTTCCATTGACCAGAGAATAGGTTTCTATTTGACCAGAGAATAGGGTTCCATTTGACCAGAGAATAGGGTTCCATTTGACCAGAGAATAGGATTCCATTTGACCAGAGAATAGGTTTCTATTTGACCAGAGAATATGGTTCCATTTGACCAGAGACTACGGTTCCATTTGACCAGAGAATAGGGTTCCATTTGACCAGAGATTAGGGTTCCATTTGACCAGAGAATAGGGTTCTATTTGACCAGAGAATAGGGTTCCATTTGACCAGAGAATATGGTTCCATTTGACCAGAGAATAGGGTTACATTTGACCAGAGAATATGGTTCCATTTCACCAGAGAATAGGGTGCCATTTGACCAGGGAATAGGGTTCCATTTGACCAGGGAATAGGGTTCCATTTGACTAGAGAATAGGGTTCCATTTGACCAGAGAATAGGGTTCCATTTCACCAGAGAATAGGGTGCCATTTGACCAGAGAATAAGGTTCCATTTGACCAGAGAATAGGGTTCCATTTGACAAGGGAATAGGGTTCCATTTGACCAGGGAATAGGGTTCCATTTGACCAGAGAATAGGGTTCCATTTGACCAGAGAATAGGGTTCCATTTGACCAGAGAATAGGTTTCCATTTAACCAGAGAATAGGGTTCCATTTAACCAGAGAATAGGGTTCCATTTGACCAGAGAATAGGGTTCCATTTGACCAGAGAATAGGTCTCCATTTGACCAGAGAATAGGATTCCATTTAACCAGAGAATAGAGTTCCATTTAACCAGAGAATAGGGTTCCATTTGACCAGCGAATAGGGTTCCATTTGACCAGAGAATAGGATTCCATTTAACCAGAGAATAGGGTTCCATTTAACCAGAGAATAGGGTTCCATTTAACCAGAGAATAGGGTTCCATTTAACCAGAGAATAGGGTTCCATTTGACCAGAGAATAGGGTTCCATTTGACCAGAGAATAGGATTCCATTTGACCAGAGAATAGGTTTCTATTTGACCAGAGAATATGGTTCCATTTGACCAGAGACTACGGTTCCATTTGACCAGAGAATAGGGTTCCATTTGACCAGAGATTAGGGTTCCATTTGACCAGAGAATAGGGTTCTATTTGACCAGAGAATAGGGTTCCATTTGACCAGAGAATAGGGTTCCATTTGACCAGAGAATAGGGTTACATTTGACCAGAGAATATGGTTCCATTTCACCAGAGAATAGGGTGCCATTTGACCAGGGAATAGGGTTCCATTTGACCAGGGAATAGGGTTCCATTTGACTAGAGAATAGGGTTCCATTTCACCAGAGAATAGGGTGCCATTTGACCAGAGAATAAGGTTCCATTTGACCAGAGAATAGGGTTCCATTTGACAAGGGAATAGGGTTCCATTTGACCAGGGAATAGGGTTCCATTTGACCAGAGAATAGGGTTCCATTTGACCAGAGAATAGGGTTCCATTTGACCAGAGAATAGGTTTCCATTTAACCAGAGAATAGGGTTCCATTTAACCAGAGAATAGGGTTCCATTTGACCAGAGAATAGGGTTCCATTTGACCAGAGAATAGGTCTCCATTTGACCAGAGAATAGGATTCCATTTAACCAGAGAATAGGGTTCCATTTAACCAGAGAATAGGGTTCCATTTGACCAGCGAATAGGGTTCCATTTGACCAGAGAATAGGATTCCATTTAACCAGAGAATAGGGTTCCATTTAACCAGAGAATAGGGTTCCATTTAACCAGAGAATAGGGTTCCATTTAACCAGAGAATAGGGTTCCATTTGACCAGAGAATAGGGTTCCATTTGACCAGAGAATAGGGTTCCATTTGACCAGAGAATAGGGTTCCATTTGACCAGGGAATAGGGTTCCATTTAACCAGAGAATAGGGTTCCATTTGACCAGAGAATAGGGTTCCATTTGACCAGGGAATAGGGTTCCATTTGACCAGAGAATAGGGTTCCATTTGACCAGAGAATAGGGTTCCATTTGACCAGAGAATAGGGTTCAATATGACCAGAGAATAGGGTTCCATTTGACCAGAGAATAGGGTTCAATATGACCAGAGAATAGGGTGTCATTTGACCAGAGAATAGGGTTCCATTTGACCAGAGAATAGGGTTCCATTTGACCAGAGAATAGGGTTCCATTTGACCAGAGAATAGGGTTCCATTTGACCAGGGAATAGGGTTCCATTTAACCAGAGAATAGGGTTCCATTTGACCAGAGAATAGGGTTCCATTTGACCAGGGAATAGGGTTCCATTTGACCAGAGAATAGGGTTCCATTTGACCAGAGAATAGGGTTCCATTTGACCAGAGAATAGGGTTCAATATGACCAGAGAATAGGGTTCCATTTGACCAGAGAATAGGGTTCAATATGACCAGAGAATAGGGTGTCATTTGACCAGAGAATAGGGTTCCATTTGACCAGAGAATAGGGTTCCATTTGACCAGAGAATAGGGCTCCATTTGACCAGAGAATAGGATTCCATTTGACCAGAGAATAGGGTTCCATTTGACCAGAGAATAGGGTTCCATTTGACCAGAGAATAGGGTTCCATTTGACCAGAGAATAGGGTTCCATTTGACCAGAGAATAGGGTTCCATTTGACCAGAGAATAGGGTTCCATTTGACCAGAGAATAGGGTTCCATTTGAGCGACAGCCTGACAGCCCAAATCAAAACCAATATTATCTGTCACTTGCTTCGTAAACAACAGGTGTAGACTAACAGTGCAATGCTTACTGACGGGCCCTTCCCAACAACAGGTGTAGACTAACAGTGTAATGCTTACTGACGGGCCCTTCCCAACAACACGTGTAGACTAACAGTGAAATGCTTACTGACGGGCCCTTCCCAACAACACGTGTAGACTAACAGTGTAATGCTTACTGACGGGCCCTTCCCAACAACAGGTGTAGACTAACAGGTGTAGACTAACAGTGTAATGCTTACTGACGGGCCCTTCCCAACAACACGTGTAGACTAACAGTGTAATGCTTACTGACGGGCCCTTCCCAACAACAGGTGTAGACTAACAGTGTAATGCTTACTGACGGGCCCTTCCCAAAAACAGGTGTAGACTAACAATGTAATGCTTACTGACTTGCCCTTCCCAACAATGTAGAGAGTAAGAAAATAGAGAAATAATTGAATAGTCATAATAAATCCACAATGGGTAACGATAACTTGGCTACATACAGGGAGTACCAGTACTGAGTCAATGTGTAGGGGTACGAGGTAATAACTTGGCTTTAAACACGGGGTACTAGTACTGAGTCAATGTGTAGGAGTACGAGGTAATAACATAGCAATATACACGGGGTACCAGAACCGAGTCAATGTGCAGGGGTACGAGGTCATAACTTGGCTTTATACACTGGGCACCAGAACCGAGTCAATGCGCAGGGGTACGAGGTCATAACTTGGCTATATACACTGGGCACCAGAACCGAGTCAATGCGCAGGGGTACGAGGTCATAACTTGGCTATATACACGGGGTACCAGAACCGAGTCAATGTGTAGGGGTACGAGGTCATAACTTGGCTTTATACACTGGGCACCAGAACCGAGTCAATGCGCAGGGGTACGAGGTAATAACTTGGCTATATACACTGGGCACCAGAACCGAGTCAATGTGTAGGGGTACGAGGTCATAACTTGGCTATATACACTGGGCACCAGAACCGAGTCAATGTGTAGGGGTACGAGGTCATAACTTGGCTTTATACACTGGACACCAGAACAGAGTCAATGTGCAGGGGTACGAGGTCATAACTTGGCTATATACACTGGGCACCAGAACAGAGTCAATGTGCAGGGGTACGAGGTCATAACTTGGCTTTATACACTGGACACCAGAACAGAGTCAATGTGCAGGGGTACGAGGTCATAACTTGGCTATATACACTGGGCACCAGAACAGAGTCAATGTGCAGGGGTACAGGGGTACGAGGTCATAACTTGGCTTTATACACTGGACACCAGAACAGAGTCAATGTGTAGGGGTACGAGGTCATAACTTGGCTTTATACACTGGACACCAGAACAGAGTCAATGTGCAGGGGTACAAGGTCATAACTTGGCTATTAACAGGATAGATAAACACTAGCAGAAGCGGATGTGATGAGTCAAAAAGGGTCAATGCAGATAGTCCGGGTCGCTATTTAGTTAACTATTTAACTAACTATTTATCAGTGTTATGGCTCGGGGGTAGAAGCTGTTCAGTCTTATGGCTCGGGGGTAGAAGCTGTTCAGTCTTATGGCTCGGGGTAGAAGCTGTTCAGTCTTATGGCTCGGGGGTAGAAGCTGTTCAGTCTTATGGCTCGGGGGTAGAAGCTGTTCAGTCTTATGGCTCGGGGGTAGAAGCTGTTCAGTCTTATGGCTCGGGGGGTAGAAGCTGTTCAGTCTTATGGCTCGGGGGGTAGAAGCTGTTCAGGGTCCTGTTGGTCCCAGACTTGGTGCATCGGTAGCGCTTGCAGTCAGGTAGCAGAGAGACTATGGTGGCTGGAGTCTGACACATTTTTAGGGCCTCATCAGCCGGTGACTGATGTGGTAAAACTCCTCAATGCCATTGGATGAATCCCGGGACATGTTCCACTCTGTGCTGGAGATGCAGTCCTGGAGCTTAGCATCCTCTATATTGAACGCGTCACTGGTACTTCCTGTTTGAGCCATGTTTGCCAAATGGAGGGTAGAGCTTTGTGTGCATTTCTGTATGTGGCCACTAGGAGCGCCACTTCTCAATTAACAATTTCCTGTTTGCTTATGGGCCAATTTAATATTTTTATTTTTATTTATTTTTTACCTTTATTTAACTAGGCAAGTCAGTGGAAACAGGCTAATTCTTATTTACAATGACGGCCTAGGAACAGTGGGGTTAACTGCCTTGGAATAGTGGGGTTAACTGCCTTGGAATAGTGGGGTTAACTGCCTAGGAACAGTGGGGTTAACTGGCTAGGAACAGTGGGTTAACTGGCTAGGAACTGTGGGTTAACTGCCTTGGAATAGTGGGGTTAACTGCCTAGGAACAGTGGGGTTAACTGGCTAGGAACAGTGGGATTAACTGCCTAGGAACGGTGGGGTTAACTGGCTAGGAACAGTGGGTTAACTGCCTAGGAACAGTGGGTTTAACTGCCTTGTTCAGGGGCAGAACAACAGATGTTTTACCTTGTCAGCTCAGGGGATTAGATCTAGCAACCTTTCAGTTACTGGCCCAACGCTCTAACCACTAGGCTACCCTGCCGCCTCTACACTCTAACCACTAGGCCACCTATACAGCTGGTTGAGTGCGGTCTTAGTGCCAGCATCAGTTAGTGGTGGTAAATAGACAGCTACCATTAAAATATAGATGAAAACTCTGTCTGTAAAATAGTGTGGTCTGCAGCTTATCATGAGGTACTCTACCTCGGGTGAGTAGAAACTCAAGACTTCCCTAATATTAAAGAACCAGCTGTTGTTAACAGAGAGACACACCCCTCCCCCTTTAGCTTACCCCCAGCTAGATGGACACTGAGTGGACAAAACATTAGGAACACCTGCTCTTTCCATGACATCGACTGACCAGGTGAATCCAGGTGATAGCTATGATCCCTTATAGAATCATAGATAGATGTCACAAATCCACTTCAGTCAGTGTAGATGAAGGGGAGGAGACAGGTTAAATAAGGATTTTTTTAAGCCTTGAGATAATTGAGACATGGATTGTGTATGTGTGTCATTCAGAGGGTGAATGGGCAAGACAAAAGATTTAAGTGCCTTTGAACAGGGTATGGAAGTAGGTGCCAGGTGCACCCATTTGAGTGTGTCAAGAATTGCAAAGATGCTGTTTTTTTTTCACGCTCAACAGTTTCCCCTGTGTATCAAGAATGGTCCTACACCCACTGGACATCCAGCCAACTTGGAAAAGGAAGAGACTGCGTAAGAGAGGCCGACCTGCGGGGCACCCTGACGAAACTACCACCTTTCCCCTCCGGGTTTATTTGGCGAACGTTCAATCACTGGAGAATAAACTGGAGCAGCTCCACGTCGAAGGTTAGCGATGGCTGTCCTGATGTCCTGAAACCTCTTTCTGGTCGTAGGAAACAGAAACGACGGTGGAAACAGAAGCTCAAGATGAGCTCAAAACAAAAAAAACAAGAAAGCAGAACTGGTCAGGAGCGAGTAAAACGGCAGCTGTCCATTGCAGCGTCATACCACCTAACGGCCATGTGTGAAGTGTCTGTAACAGTTCAGGATGGGGGGGGGGGGGGTCACCGTGCCTCTCCAGTAGAGCAGAGACTCTGTCATGGGGGCTGTTCAGAGAGGTTGTTTAATGCCTAATATCAAACCTGGGAGTCACCGTGCCTCTCCAGCAGAGCAGAGACTCTGTCATGGGGGCTGTTCAGAGAGGTTGTTTAATGCCTAATATCAAACCTGGGAGTCACCGTGCCTCTCCAGTAGAGCAGAGACTCTGTCATGGGGGCTGTTCAGAGAGATTGTTTAATAATGCCTAATATCAAACCTGGGAGTTGTGTGCTGCTACCCACAGCAGGTACAGGTGTTCTCACTGATGTTATGGGACAGGACATGGGCTGATGAAGAGGAGCATCTAGCAGGTGGGACTGAGATGTTTAGACACTGAGTGGGCTTGAAGTGTGTGTGTGTGTGTGTGTGTGTGTGTGTGTGTGTGTGTGTGTGTGTGTGTGTGTGTGTGTGTGTGTGTGTGTGTGTGTGTGTGTGTGTGTGTGTGTGTGTGTGTGTGTGTGTGTGTGTTACAGTAATATTCGTTGTAGGCTATCATTAATCCTCATTGGAGACACGTTAGTTGAATCATGAATCACTATTAATTTTCCTGTTTACACTGGGCAACTGCTGTTTCTACTGGGCCTCTGCTGTTTCCACTGGGCCTCTACTGTTTCCACTGGGCCTCTGCTGTTCCACTGGGCCTCTGCTGTTTCCACTGGGCCTCTACTGTTTCCACTGGGCCTCTGCTGTTCCACTGGGCCTCTGCTGTTTCTACTGGGCCTCTGCTGTTTCCACTTGGCCTCTGCTGTTTCCACTGAGCCTCTACTGTTTCTACTGGGCCGTCGCTGTTTCTACTGGGCAGCTGCTGTTTCCACTGGGCCTCTGCTGTTTCCACTGGGCAGCTGCTGTTTCCACTGGGCAGCTGCTGTTTCCACTGGGCAGCTGCAGTTTCCACTGGGCAGCTGCTGTTTCCACTGTGCCGTAGCTGTTTCCTCTGGGCCTCCTCTGTTTCCACTGGGCCTCTGCTGTTTCCACTGGGCCTCTGCTGTTTCCACTGGGCCTCTGCTGTTTCCACTGGGCCTCTGCTGTTTCCACTGGGCAGCTGCTGTTTCCACTGGTCCGCTGCTGTTTCCACTGGGCCTCTGCTGTTTCCACTGGTCCGCTGCTGTTTCCTCTGGGCCTCTGCTGTTTCCTCTGGGCCTCTGCTGTTTCCACTGGGCCTCTGCTGTTTCCACTGGGCCTCTGCTGTTTCCTCTGGGCCTCTGCTGTTTCCTCTGGGCCTCCTCTGTTTCCACTGGGCCGCTGCTGTTTCTACTGGGCCTCTGCTGTTTCCAAACGGCGCCATATTCCCAACATAGTGCATACTTTTGACCAGAGCCCCATAGGCCCTTGTCAAAAGTAGTGCACTAAATAGGGAATAGGGTGCCATTTGGGACAAAGACCTAGTGCTCCACCACATAAGATGGCATTATAATTAGAGCAATAAGGCATGGGGGGGGGGTGTGTGGTATATGGCCAATATACCACGGCTTAGGGATGTTCTTAGGCACGACGCACGATTCATAGGAGTGACTGAAAGGACTGTTAGGATGTTAGTTAATTTAGTAGTCTGGGTTGTCAGGTCATATAGAGGATTCATAGTAGTAACTGACAGGACTGTTAGGATGTTAGTTAATTTAGTAGTCTGGGTTGTCAGGTCATAGAGGATTCATAGTAGTAACTGACAGGACTGTTAGGATGTTAGTTAATTTAGTCGTCTGGGTTGTCAGGTCATATAGAGGAATATATACGTGTGTTGTCACTTGTTAAGCATCCTAAGTAGTATATATGTGTTGTCATCCACTTAAAGGATGACTGAGTTAGTAGTTTTATTTTTTGCCATTATTTCATTTTTTTGGACATGTCAATTTTATTTTCTGAGATTTTAGAGAATTCTGAAAATATTTTTCCGTAGTGTTCAATATCGGTCCGGTATATCAGTTTATATTCATGTTTACCAGTACTGACACCTGTTACGTTTGTGTCCAGTCCAATTATTCTTTAAGCGGTTCAATTGCCAGTGGAAACAGGAGGGGAGAGAGAGGACATCCCTGTCTTGTGCCCCTTTTCTAAAGTCATTTCATCTGGTAATGTATTATTTGTGTATATATTTTGCTTTAGGACATTTTATATAAAAAATGTATCAAATTTTGTTTTTTCAGCTGGAAAACTGAAAGCTTCCATAGTTTTGCTTTAAAAAAGCTAATTTGATACGGTAGAAAGACTTTTCGACGAATCTATATCCTGTTTTTTAGCGTACTGTATTAAAGTGAAACATGTTCTTCTGTTAGTTTGTCTATTTATAACAGACAATTGAATCCATTAAATTGTTTGATTGATATGTACAGTGCATATTCGTAAAGAATTCCCGATTGAATCCGTTTTAGAATAAGGCCGTGACGTAACAAAAAGTCAAAGAGTCTGAATACTTTCCCGAATGCACCGTGTCAAGTCTGACAGCATCCTTATGACCCAATACCTCTGTAAATGTTCTGTCTCTCTGCACAATGATCTATCTCATTCAGTCATTAACGTGTCTCATTTTCAAAGTGATTTAATGAATAGGAAAAACTGAGACTGTGCAAGGGTCAGTTCAGGTTCTTTGTCATTCTGTGTGGCTCAGTCGGTAGAGCATGGCGCTTGCAACGCCAAGCGTCGTGGGTTCGATTCCCGCTGGGGCCACCCATATGTGAAAGTAGTGGCCCCAGCCGACTTGTAAGTCGCTTTGGACAAAAGCGTCTGCTAAATGGGATATATTATTATTATTATATATTCTTTTTAAAACTTATTTAAAAAAAAAAAATATTCAATAGAGTATAGATGCAATCACCTCAACTGTTCATTCTTCAGACATGGTCTTCTGCCACCTGGTGGCTCAATCGCTTGCATTACATCCCAGGCGACAAACTCAGAGGCGAGTGTCTGCGGGTTTTCAACCCTCCCTTGTAATTGATTGACGAATTAAGGTCACTGATTAGTAAGGAACTCTCCTCACCTGGTTGTTTTAGGCCTCGATACTCTGACCCTGGGGGAATACTACCATCTACTGGTCAATGGGACGAAATGCACCCTACACTGAAAGCTCAGCAGAAGTCAAATACACAGTATGTCGTTGTTCTACCTCCTCTGGTAGTAAGCCTACACTCTTAGAATAAATAATCTAGTTCTACACAGTAACTGTATATAGTTATATATAGTTATCTAAAACACATAGTTATAAATAGTTCTCTAGTTATACATAGTTATATAGTTATCTAGTTATATATAGTTATATATAGTTCTCTAGTTATACATAGTTATACATAGTTATCTAATATATATAGTTCTCTAGTTATACATGGTTATATATAGTTATCTAATTATACATAGTTATATATAGTTCTCTAGTTATACAGTTATATATAGTTATCTAGTTATACATAGTTATATATAGTTATCTAGTTATACATAGTTGAAGTCAGAAGTTTACATACACTTAGGTTGGAGTCATTAAAACCACTCCACAAATGTCTTGTTAACAAACTATAGTTTTGGCAAGTCGGTGAGGACATCTACTTTGTGCAAGACACAAGTCATTTTTCCAACAATTGTTTACAGGCAGATTATTTCACTTATAATTCGCTGTATCACAATTCCATTGGGTCAGAAGTTTACATACACTAAGTTGACTGTGCCTTTAAACAGCTTGGACAATTCCATTGGGTCAGAAGTTTACATACACTAAGTTGACTGTGCCTTTAAACAACTTGCACAATTCCAGAAAAATATGTCATGGCTTTAGAAGCTTCTGATAGGTTAATTGACATCATTTGAGTCAATTGGAGTAGTACCTGTGGATGTATTTCAAGACCTACCTTCAAACTCAGTGCCTCTTAGCTTGACATCATGTGAAAATCAAAATAAATTAGTCAAGACCTCAGAAAACAATTGTAGACGTCCACAAGTCTGGTTCATCTTTGGGAGCAATTTCCAAACGCCTGAAGGTACCTCGTTCATCTGTACAAACAATAGTACTTAAGTATAAACACCATGGGACCACGCAGCCATCATACCGCTCAGGAAGGAGACGTGTTCTGTCTCCTAGAGATGAACGTACTTTGGAGCAAAAAGTGCAAATCAATCCTAGAACAAAAGCAAAGGACCTTGTGAAGATGCTGGAGGAAACAGGTACAAAAGTATCTATATCCACAGTAAAAATGAGTCCTATATCGACATTACCTGGAAGGCCACTCAGCAAGGAAGAAGCCTCTGCTCCAAAAACCTCCATAAGAAAGCCAGACTACGGTTTGCAACTGCACATGGGGACAAAGATCGTACCTTTTGGAGAAATGTCCTCTGGTCTGATGAAACAAAAATAGAACTGTTTGGCCATAATGACCATCGTTACGTTTGGAGGAAAAGGGGGAGGCTTACAAACTGAAGAACACCATCCCAACTGTGAAGCACGGGTGTGGCAGCATCATGTTGTGGGGGTGCTTTGCTGCAGGAGGGACTGGTGCACTTCACAAAATAGATAGCATCATGAGGAAAGAAAATTATGTGGATATATTGAAGCAACATCTCAAGACATCAGTCAGGAAGTTAAAGCTTGGTCGCAAATGGGTCTTCCAAATGGACAATGACCCCAAGCATACTTCCAAAGTTGTGGCAAAATGGCTTAAGGACAACAAAGTCAAGGTATTGGAGTGGCCATCACAAAGCCCTGACTTCAATCCTACAGAACATGTGTGTGCAGAACTGGAAAAGTGTGTGCGAGCAAGGAGGCCTACAAACCTGACTCAGTTACACCAGCTCTGTCAGGAGGAATGGGACAAAATTCACCCAACTTATTATGGGAAGCTTGTGGAAGGCTACCCAAAACGTTTGACCCAAGTTAAACAATTTAAAGGCAATGCTACCAAATACTAATTGAGTGTATGTAAACTTCTGACCCACTGGGAACGTGATGAAAGAAATAAAAGCTGAAATAAATAATTCTCTCTACAATTATTCTGACATTTCACATTCTTAAAATAAAGTGGTGATCCAAACTGACATAAGACAGGGATTTGTTACTAGGATTAAATGTCAGGAATTGTGAAAAACTGATGTTTAAATGTATTTAGCCAAGGTATATGTAAACTTCAACTGTATATAGTTATCTAATTATATATAGTTATGTATTTATAGTTGTTTTTAGTTATTTAATTATACATAGTTATATATAGCTATCTAATAGTTATATATAGTTATCTAGTTATATATAGTTATCGAGTTATACATAGTTATATAGTTATGTAGTTATAGTTGTTTTTAGTTATTTAATTATACATAGTTATATATAGTTCTCTATTTATACATAGTTATATATAGTTATCTAGTTATACATAATTATACATAGTTATATATAGTTCTCTAGTTATACATAGTTATATATAGTTCTCTAGTTATACATAGTTATATATAGTTCTCTAGTTATAAATAATTATATATAGTTATCTAGTTATACATAGTTATATATAGTTCTCTAATTATACATAGTTATATATAGTTCTCTAGTTATATAGTTATACATAGTTGTATAATCAAAAAAGGTTATCAAATACAAATATGATAACTTGGAGTGAAACAAGTCTAACTGGAAATACAAACATGCAATGACTATAATACACGTGTACTGTATGATACGCTCTCAAATGGCACCCTATTCCTTCATAGTGCACTACTTCTGGCCCGATCCCTATTAGACCTGGTTAAAAGTATTGCACTACACAGGAAATAGGGTGCCATTTTGGGAGAACGCCTATATACCCACGCACCTGACACACACAGAGTGGAAGGAAAGAAAACAATATTTCCAGTAGGTCAGGTGTTCTTTTCATTTGCATAACCACCAGGAAGTTACAGTAAGTTAACCATTTAGACGTTGTTCCGACCTTCCTTCACGGGTAGTTCTGGGGATTTACCTTCATGAGACATTTCGTGGACTCCTCGTGTGAATGGCATCTCATTTATTGTCTGTCTAGTATAGCCTGCTGGGTTGTACAGTAAATGCGCGTTTGCAGATTAGAGATAGTTTTTCTTTGTTTCAATGGCGACGTGTGCGTTACATGTATGATTCCCAATGACAATTGGAAATGTGTTGTTTTTGAGCTGTGAAAATGATTCGCGGAAGGAAAGCTACTTGCTTTTGACCTAACGAAAATGAAGTTACTTCTCACGGTGGGATTGTTGTTGGCGTTTGTCTCTACTTCATCAAGTCTACGGATCTTGGAATGGCCCACACTAAACTGTACTCAAGAGGTAAATGACGGCTGACTTTTAAAAATGTATTCGGCAAAAGAGTCAAACTCTCTCAGTGCTTTTGCGTCAGTACATCCGGCGGTGGTTGGGAGTCCGGTAGTGCGGCGCACAATTGTCCCAGAGTCGTCTGGGTTTGACCGGGGTCGGACGTTATTGTAAATACGAATTTGTTCTTAATTAACTGACTTGCTTAGTTAAATAAAAGTGACATAAAAAATAAAAGATGTAAGTGCCGTATCTATAATCCGTCCATCAGGCTGACTTGAATTATGCCTCAGGCTACTCATTTTCTTGATCATGATAAGATAAATGTCTAATCAAAAGAGATGAATACTCATTCTATCATTCTTTGAAATTGTCATATTATTAACAAAAAATACCACTAATCTAAGCAAGTACATTTATTTGTAAATCATTCAAAACTATTAAAAGACAAATGCAGCTGTTTTAAAAATAATATTAATCTAATTTACAGCCTTGTGATGTCACTGGGCAGGCCCTGTGATGTCACTGGACAGGCCTTGTGATGTCACTGGACAGGCCTTGTGATGTCACTGGACAGGCCTTGTGATGTCACTGGACAGGCCTTGTGATGTCACTGAGCAGGCCTTGTGATGTCACTGGACAGGCCTTGTGATGTCACTGGACAGGCCTTGTGATGTCACTGGGCAGGCCTTGTGATGTCACTGGGCAGGCCTTGCGATGTCACTGGGCAGGCCTTGCGATGTCACTGGGCAGGCCTTGCGATATCACTGGGCAGGCCTTGCGATGTCACTGGGCAGGCCTTGTGATGTCACTGGGCAGGCCTTGTGATGTCACTGGGCAGGCCTTGTGATGTCACTGGGCAGGCCTTGTGATGTCACTGGGCAGGCCTTGTGATGTCACTGGGCAGGCCTTGCGATGTCACTGGGCAGGCCTTGCGATATCACTGGGCAGGCCTTGCGATGTCACTGGGCAGGCCTTGTGATGTCACTGGGCAGGCCTTGTGATGTCACTTTACAGCCTTGTGATGTCACTGGGCAGGCCTTGCAATGTCACTGGGCAGGCCTTGCGATATCACTGGGCAGGCCTTGCGATATCACTGGGCAGGCCTTGCGATATCACTGGGCAGGCCTTGCGATGTCACTGGGCAGGCCTTGCGATGTCACTGGGCAGGCCTTGTGATGTCACTGGGCAGGCCTTGTGATGTCACTGGGCATGCCTTGTGATGTCACTGGGCAGGCCTTGTGATGTCCCTGGGCAGGCCTTGTGATGTCACTGGGCAGGCCTTGTGATGTCACTTTACAGCCCTGTGATGTCACTGGGCAGGCCTTGTGATGTCACTGGGCAGGCCTTGTGATGTCACTTTACAGCCTTGTGATGTCACTGGGCAGGCCTTGTGATGTCACTGGGCAGGCCTTGTGATGTCACTGGGCAGGCCAACATTTTCAGTGGTCTTTTATGAACTAGTTTACCACCTGGCCGGCCAAAACTCCATCCCGCTAAAACGAGCCGCCATTTCAGGAAGGCTTTTCAAACAGCACTTTAATACTAAACGGGCATTATCAACATATTCACAATATTATTCCAACCTCATAGTGTGGAAATATATCTACAACAGAGAAAAGTCAGGTTTGCGCCAGACTTAACAGAAATATACGATTAGTCCCATCGTACATTCTAAGTTGTTGTTGTTTCTTGTTCTATGGTTTTCATTTGTTCATGTGCCTGTGTGCATTCCTCTTTTTGTGCAGGGTTTGAGATGCGAAGCCAACATCAGTGAGTAGTATCTCTAAACGTACCGTAGACTGTTACTATTGGTCCACACAGTGTTTTCCATTGTGTGGTTATTGTGTTCAGACCAGCTGGGATCACGGTTGCCTGGTTCCTTTATGATGTGATAGTTGATCACGTCCTTCATCAATAAGTGTAATAAAGAAAACATTTCTGTTCAAAGTAGACATATTGGATTAAAATCCCCTCTGCTCCCCTCCCCCCTCTGCTCTGCTCCCCCCTTCTCTCCTTCCCTCCCCTCTCCCCCTCCCCTCCCATCTCCACCCCTCTCCCCCCCTCCCATCTCCTCCCCTCTCCCCCTCCCCTCCCATCTCCTCCCCTCTCCCCCTTCCCCTCCCATCTCCTCCCCTCACATCTCCTCTTCTCTCCTTCCCTCCTCTCTCCCCTCCCCTCCCATCTCCTCCCCCTCTCCCCCCTCCCATCTCCTCTTCTCTCCTTCCCTCCCCTCTCTCCCCTCCCATCTCCTCCCCTCTCCCCCCTCCCCTCCCATCTCCTCTTCTCTCCTTCCCTCCCCTCTCCCCCTCCCCTCCCCCTCCCCTCCCCTCTCCTCCTCCCCCCCTCTCTCCCCTCCCCTCTCTCCCCTCCCATCTCCCCCTCTCCTCCCATCTCCCCCTCCCCTCTCTCCCCTCCCCTCTCCTCCTCCCCCTCCCCTCTCTCCCCTCCCCCTCTCCCCCCCTCTCCTCCTCCCCCTCTCTCCCCTCTCTCCCCCTCCCCTCTCCTCCTCCCCTCTCTCCCTCCCATCTCCTCTTCTCTCCTCCCTCTCTCCCTCCCATCTCCTCTTCTCTCCTCCCCTCCACTCCCCTCCCCTCTCCACCCCTCTCCCCCCTCCCCTCGCCTCCATAGATAACTGCCTGGATCCTGGGTGGTTGAAGCCTCGGCGCTACACTCCTAACAGCCCAGTGAACCTAGAGGTGGAGCTGGACACTAGAAAAGATGAGGAGGGACACCTGGTGCCTGTTTTAGTGGCCCGATGGAAAGCTCAGGATGACGGTGGGTTGACTGGCCACTATCACAATGTGACATGACCTTGCCTCCCTATTAAAGCTCACTAATCCATAGGGTGCTGTTTGTTACATGTGTTATAAGTGGAGAGGAGCACTAGAAGTATATCAGCACTTTGTGACTTTTACGCTTCTTCTTCACCTTCTTCACCTTCTTCTCCTTCACCTTCTCCTTCACCTTCTTCACCTTCTTCTTTACCTTCTTCACCTTCTTCTTCACCTTCTTCTCCTTCACCTTCTTCTTCTCCTTCACCTTCTTCTTCTCCTTTACCTTCTTCTTCTCCTTCACCTTCTTCTTCTCCTTCACCTTCTTCTTCTCCTTCACATTCTTCTTCTCCTTCACCTTCTTCTTCTCCTTCATCTTCTCCTTCTTCTCCTTCACCTTCTTCTTCTCCTTCACCTTCTTCTTCTCCTTCACCTTCTTCTTCTCCTTCTTCTCCTTCACCTTCTTCTTCTCCTTCACCTTCTTCTTCTCCTTCACCTTCTTCTTCTCCTTCACCTTCTTCTTCTCCTTCATCATCTTCTTCTTCTCCTTCTTCTCCTTCATCTTCTTCTTCTCCTTCACCTTCTTCTTCTCCTTCACCTTCTTCTTCTCCTTCTCCTTCACCTTCTTCTCCTTCACCTTCTTCTTCTCCTTCACCTTCTTCTTCTCCTTCACCTTCTTCTTCTCCTTCTTCTCCTTCACCTTCTTCTTCTCCTTCACCTTCTTCTTCTCCTCCACCTTCTTCTTCTCCTTCACCTTCTTCTTCTCCTTCTTCTTCTCCTTCACCTTCTCCTTCACCTTCTTCTTCACCTTCTTCTTCTCCTTCACCTTCTTTTTCACCTTCTTCTTCTCCTTCACCTTCTTCTTCACCTTCTTCTTCTCCTTCACCTTCTTCTCCTTCTTCTTCTCCTCCTCCTTCTTCTCATCAGGAAGCATTAGTTCCCTGAAAGGAACAGAGCTTCATGTTTTGATGGAAGCCACCAACCAGAATCTGTGTGTTCGGTACCAATTCTTCGACAAGATGTCCATGCGTAATCCAGCACATGAACAGGTAAGGACGGCATTACAAGTGATCAATTCAATGGCATATATCCATTCACACGTGACTCACCCTAGTAAACAGACTGTCTGTTTTCTCTCAGTGGTCTTTCTCCCTGGATCGAGTGGTGGTTGAACCCGGCCTGTCATACGTTGTCTCAGTCTCCAACCTCCCCAAACCCAACCTGAAACACTCTGGTTACAACATCGATCAACATATCACTGTGCCCGGTGAGAACCGTACCTTTTGGGTGAGATTAGTAAAACACAGCGTAGAGACTTTGTACAGTCGTCTACTGTCTCTTCCTACTGCACATTGGATTGGCATCGACAGCTTTTCATTCAATTCCTGAAACATACGTTTTATAACGTTTAAGTTCAAAATTCAGTTCATTCATGAACAGTGAGGTAATAGATGTTATTTCACCTTAGATTGTAAAGATCCCAAGATTCAGAGGAGCAAGGTGTGTTTGGAGAGCGGTGAGTGACCAATCACATTACTGTTATATTATATGAGTGACCAATCACATTACTGTTATATTATATGAGTGACCAATCACGTTACTGTTATATTATATGAAGTGGTGAGTGACCAATCACATTACTGTTATATTATATGAGTGACCTATCACATTACTGTTTATATTATGTGAAGTGGTGAGTGACCAATCACATTACTGTTTATATTATGTGAAGTGGTGAGTGGCCAATCACATTACTGTTTATATTATGTGAAGTGGTGAGTGACCAATCACATTACTGTTTATATAATGTGAAGTGGTGAGTGACCAATCACATTACTGTTTATATTATGTGAAGTGGTGAGTGACCAATCACATTACTGTTATATTATATGAGTGACCAATCACATTACTGTTTATATTATGTGAAGTGGTGAGTGACCAATCACATTACTGTTATATTATATGAGTGACCTATCACATTACTGTTTATATTATGTGAAGTGGTGAGTGACCAATCACATTACTGTTTATATTATGTGAAGTGGTGAGTGGCCAATCACATTACTGTTTATATTATGTGAAGTGGTGAGTGACCAATCACATTACTGTTTATATTATGTGAAGTGGTGAGTGACCAATCACATTACTGTTTATATTATGTGAAGTGGTGAGTGACCAATCACATTACTGTTCTATCTTAAGATCAAGTCATACAGGTATAATGTTCATAGTGTATTGTGACGGGTCTTGACTTGGACTGAAACAGGTTCCAGTCCTCATTTTGGGTTCCACTGTTTATACTCACAGGAACTCCTCAATACTTTTATATAAATACATCAAATAAATAGACAATAACAATAAAATATAATATTCTATAAGAGGTGTACGCACACAAGTAGTAGAACGTTCCAGTAGTAGAATGTTCCAGTAGTAGAACGTTCCAGTAGTAGAACCTTCCAGTAGTAGAATGTTCCAGTAGTAGAATGTTCCAGTAGTAGAACATTCCCGTAGTAGAACATTCCAGTAGTAGAACATTCCAGGATGCTGCTACTCAGTGCTGACATGGTTCCTTTGTTGCTGTGTGAAGGGAGTCTGTGGAGACCTAACACTACGCTGGAGCGGTCTACTGGACCACAAGGCAGAACCACGCTCACTGTTGGGTTCAGTACAGACCAGCACTCACACAACTACCGAGTCTCACTACTGTGCTCCAGCAACCGACAATGGCAGGACACAGACATGGTATGGTTATTGATGTTATGAAGGGCTTATGAAGGGCTTATGAAGGGCTTATGAAGTCAATAGGTATATGTAGGTTCCCTTTAACTAATTAGTCCTCCCGAGTGGTGCAGCGGTCTAAGGCACTACATCTCAGTGCTAGAGGCGTCACTACAGACCATGGTTCGATCCCGGGCTGTATCACAACTGGTCGTTGATCGGGAGTCCCGTAGGGCGGCGCACAATTGGCCCAGCGTTGTCCGGGTCAGGGGAGGGTTTGTCCGGGGTAGGCCGTCATTGTAAAATTAGAATTTGTTCTTAACTGACATGCCAAGTTAAATAAAAAAATAAATAAACTAAAACGTGTCCCAAATGACACCCTACTCCCTATCAAGTGAACTACTTATCGGCTTCTGGTCAAAAGTAGTGCACTATATAGGGAATAGGGTGCTCTATTATTTATTTTTTTACATCCTTCTCATTGCGTAAAGAACTGCATCATCAGCAGAATTGTGTCTGTCGCTCGCTACACCACGTCAAAGGACATCGGTTGATTTTTTTTTTTTTACCTTTATTTAACTAGGCAAGTCACTTGAGAACAAATTCTTATTTTCAATGACGGCCTAGGAACAGTGGGTTAACTGCCTGTTCAGGGGCAGAACAAACGATTTGTACCTTGTCAGCTCGGGGGTTTGAACTTGCAACCTTCCGGTTACTAGTCCAACGCTCTAACCACTAGGCTACCTGCCGCCTCTACACTCTAACCACTAGGCTACCTGCCGCCTCTACACTCTAACCACTAGCTACCCTGCTGTAGGAGACGTGTTGTTTTCCCTTCCAGTGGTTTGACCTAGAACATTTAGGTTTTCAAAGCGAGACACTGCACATCCTGTGTCACACTACATCGCTGTGGTTCTGACCCACATTCTAATCTTCTTCTAATCTTCTTCACACGTACAGAGCATTCGGAAAGTATTCAGACCCCTTGACCATTTTGTTACATGTTGTTACGTTACAGCCTTGTTCTAAAATGGATTACATTGTTTTTTTTACTCATCAATCTACACACAATACCCCATAATGACATCACAGTACCCCATAATGACATCACAATACCCCATAATGACATCACAATACCCCATAATGACATCACAATACCCCATGATGACATCACAATACGCCATAATGAAAAAGCAAAAAACAGTTTTTTTAGAAATTGTATTAAAAAAAGCCTGGAAATATCACATTTACATAAGTATTCAGTATTTTGTTGAAGCATCTTTGTTAGAGATGACAGCATCGATTCTTCTTGGGTATGACGCTACAAGCTTGGCACTCCTGTATTTGGGGAGTTTCTACCATTCTTCTCTGCAGATCCTCTCAAGCTCGGTGTCAGTTTAGATGGGGAGCGTTACTGCACAGCTATTTTCAGGTCTCTCCGGAGATGTTCGATCGGGTTCAAGTCTAAGCTCTGGCTGGTCCACTCAAGGACATTCAGAGACTTGTCCCAAAGCCACTCCTGTGTTGTCTTGGCTGTGTGCTTAGGGTTGTTGTCCTGTTGGAAGGTGAACCTTCTCCACAGTCTGAGGTCCTGAGCGCTCTGGAGCAGGTTTTCATCAAGGATCTCTCTGTTCTTTGCTCCGTTCATCTTTCCCTCGATCCTGACTAGTCTCCCAGTCCCTGCCGCTGAAAAGCATTCCCACAGCATGATGCTGCCACCACCATGCTTCACTGTAGGGATGGTGTCAGGTTTCATCAGACCGGAGAATCTTGATTCTTATGGTCTGAGAGACCTTTAGACCAAGCTGGCTGTCATGTGCCTTTTATTGAGGAATGGCTTCCGTCTGGCTGCTCTACCATAATGGCCTGATTGGTGGAGTGCTGCAGAGATGGGTGTCCTTCTGGAAGGTTCTCCCATCTCTACAGAGGAATCCAGGAGTTCTTGATCACCTCCCTGACCAAAGCCCTCCTCCCCCGATTGCTCAGTTTGGCTGGGCGACCAGCTCTAGGAAGAGTCTTGGTGGTTCCAAACTTCTTCCATTTAAGAATGATGGAGGCCACTGTGTTCTTGGGACCTCATGGCCTGGTTTCTGCTCTGACCTGCACTGTCCACTGTGGGACCTTATATAGACAGGTGTGTGCCTTTCCAAATATATGTCCAATCAATAGAATTGACCACAGGTGGACTCCAATCAAGTTGTAGAAACATCTGAAGGATGATCAATGGAAACAGGATGCTCCTCAACTCATTTTACAGTCTCATAGTAAAGGGTCTGAATCCTTATATAAATAAAGTATTTCTGGTTTTTATTTGTAATACGTTTGCCAAAATTTCTAAAACCATGTTTTTGCTTTGTCATTATGGGTTATTGTGTGTAGATTGCTGAGATGTGTTTATATTTAATTGAATCCATTTTAGAATAAGGCTGTAACATAACAACATGTGGAAAATGTCAAGGGGTCTGAATACTTTCCCAAGGCACTGTGTACCTGCGCCTTTATGATTTATTTTTATTTTACCTTTATTTAACCAGGCAAGTCAGTTAAAGAACAAATTCTTATTTTCAATGACGGCCTAGGAACAGTGGGTTAACTGCCTTGTTCAGGGGGCAGAACGACAAATTTGTACCTTGTCAGCTCGGGGATTCGAACTTGCAACCTTTCGGTTACTGGTCCAACGCTCTAACCACTAGAAAGATAAGGGAGTTCATATCTGTCACGGGATTCTTCTGTTGAAGGAGAGGCGGACCCAAATGCAGCGTGGTTATTTTTGTACATTTTTGTATCATTGTATTATTTTTGTACTTTAATAAAGATGAAAATAGAACAATCTACAAAACAAGAAAGGTGAAAAAACCAAAACACCCCTATCTGTTGCAACAAACACAAAGACAGGAACAATCACCCACAAACCCCAACACCAAACAGGCTACCTAAATATGGTTCCCAATCAGAGACAATGACTAACACCTGCGTCTGATTGAGAACCATATCAGGCCCAAACACAGAAACAGACAAACTAGACACACAACATAGAATGCCCACTCAGATCACACCCTGACCAAACAAAACATAGAAACATACAACGCAAACTATGGTCAGGGTGTGACAATATCTTTTGTTTTGCTTTTAAGACCAACCAGACAAGGCTGACTGTAGTGTTTGACCTGGAGAAGTGGCCCCAGACCTGTTGCTATTTTGATGTGGAGGTAAGTCCCCCTTTACAACTTTACAACCTGCTTGTTTCCGTCAAATTAGCTCGTCAGCGTTCAGCAACGCTAGACGTTTATGTTGTTGACCTGTTGTGTGTACCTGATAGTGGCCTAGTAAAAGCTTTGTTTTCGTCCTACTAGATCCATCCGTTTTTTAGCCAGTGCAACAACGACTGTGTACGAAGAAGGAAAACGTTTAACATATGTGGTAGGTTCATCCACAAGTCTATTACATTACGTGGTAAAAATAGGATAGATTTCATGTTCTCCACTAGCAACACACTGATGTGATTTCAGAGACCTCTCCGACTGTGTTAACGGGAGATTCTTCATCTCCTAAAGTCTACACAGCCACAGCAGCCGCGGTGGTGCTGCTGGTCGGTGGAATGGTCTGCTGTCTCGTCTGTCAACTACGGACACGGAGAAAGAAAGGTGAGTTGAGGAAAGATGCCATTATCGCTCACTTATTATCTCTCACTTAATATCGCTCACTTATTATCGCTCACTTATTATCGCTCACTTATTATCTCTCACTTAATATCGCTCACTTATTATCTCTCACTTATTATCGCTCACTTATTATCGCTCACTTATTATCTCTCACTTATTATCGCTCACTTATTATCTCTCACTTATTATCGCTCACTTATTATCTCTCACTTATTATCTCTCACTTATTATCGCTCACTTATTATCGCTCACTTATTATCTCTCACTTATTATCGCTCACTTATTATCTCTCACTTATTATCGCTCACTTATTATCGCTCACTTATTATCTCTCACTTATTATCGCTCACTTATTATCGCTCACTTATTATCTCTCACTTATTATCTCTCACTTATTATCTCTCACTTAGTATCTCTCACTTATTATCTCTCACTTATTATCGCTCACTTATTATCTCTCACTTATTAACGCTCACTTATTATCGCTCACTTATTATCGCTCACTTATTATCGCTCACTTATTATCTCTCACTTATTATCTCTCACTTATCTCTCACTTATTATCGCTCACTTAGTATCTCTCACTTATTATCGCTCACTTATTATCTCTCACTTATTATCGCTCACTTATTATCGCTCACTTATTATCGCTCACTTATTATCTCTCACTTATTATCTCTCACTTATTATCGCTCACTTATTATCGCTCACTTATTATCTCTCACTTATTATCTCTCACTTATTATCTCTCACTTAGTATCTCTCACTTATTATCTCTCACTTATTATCGCTCACTTATTATCTCTCACTTATTAACGCTCACTTATTATCGCTCACTTATTATCGCTCACTTATTATCTCTCACTTATTATCTCTCACTTATCTCTCACTTATTATCTCTCACTTATTATCGCTCACTTATTATCGCTCACTTATTATCTCTCACTTAGTATCTCTCACTTATTATCGCTCACTTATTATCTCTCACTTATTATCTCTCACTTATTATCTCTCACTTATTATCTCTCACTCATTATCTCTCACTCATTATCGCTCACTCATTATCGCTCACTTATTATCTCTCACTTATTATCGCTCACTTAATATCGCTCACTTATTATCTCTCACTTAGTATCTCTCACTTATTATCTCTCACTTATTATCTCACATATTATCTCTCACTTAATATCGCTAACTTAATATCGCTCACTTAATATCGCTCACTTATTATCTCTCACTTATTATCTCACTTATTATCTCTCACTTATTATCTCACTTATTATCTCTCACTTATTATCTCTCACTTATTATCCCACATATTATCTCTCACTTATTATCTCTCACTTAATATCGCTAACTTATTATCTCTCACTTAATATCGCTCACTTAATATCGCTCACTTATTATCTCTCACTTATTATCTCACTTATTATCTCTCACTTATTATCTCTCACTTATTATCTCACATATTATCTCTCACTTATTATCTCTCACTTAATATCGCTAACTTATTATCTCTCACTTAATATCGCTCACTTAATATCACTCACTTATTATCTCTCACTTATTATCTCTCACTTATTATCTCACATATTATCTCTCACTTAATATGTATTGGAAATCGGTTATTCGGTGCTCCTCAGTGACAAACAAGTTATTTTGACAAGTCTCTATTTGACTTACTTTGGCTGTTCAGAAATGAAGGCATTTATAATATGTATATAATATGCTTCATTACTGCACGGTCATGTAGCCATAACTAAATGCATGACATTAATTAAGACATTAGCAGAATATGATGGTTAAGAAATGAGGATGGATTTTGGGACTAAATGGTCTGTGGGAGGAGAGGAGGAGCATCAATCTGACTTCCTGTTTCATAGTTTCATCCTTCCCTCTCTGTCTTTCTCTGTCTTTGTCTCTCCCTCCCTTCCCTCTCTCTCTCTCCCTCTCCTCCTTCCCTCTCGGTCTGTCTCTGTCTCTCCATCTCTCTCTCCCTCCCTTCCCTCTCTCTCTCCCTCCCTACCTCTATCTCTCTCTTTCCCTCCCCTCCTTCCCTCTCTGTCTTTCTCTGTCTCTCCCTCCCTTCCCTCTCGCTCTCCCTCTCCTCCTTCCCTCTCGGTCTGTCTCTCTCTCCGTCTCTCCCTCCCTCCCTACCTCTATCTCTCTCTTGCACTCCCCTCCTTCCCTCTCTTTCTCTGTCTCTCCCTCCCTCCCTTCCCTCTCTCTCTCCCTCTCCTCCTTCCCTCTCGGTCTGTCTCTGTCTCTTCGTCTCTCTCTCCCTCCCTTCTCTCTCTCTCCCTCCCTTCTCTCTCTTTCCCTCCCCTCCTTCCCTCTCTGTCTTTCTCTGTCTCTCTGTCTCTCCCTCCCTTCCCTCTCTCTCTCCCTCCTTCCCTCTCGTTCTCTCTCTGTCTCTGTCTCTCCATCTCTCTCCCTCCCTTCCCTCTCTCTCTCCCTCCCTACCTCTATTTCTCTCTTTCTTCCCTCTCTGTTTTTCTCTGTCTCTCTGTCTCTCCCTCCCTTCCCTCTCTCTCTCCCTCCTTCCCTCTCATTCTCTCTGTCTCTGTCTCTCCATCTCTCTCCCTCCCTTCCCTCTCTCTCCCTCCCTACCTCTATTTCTCTCTTTCTTCCCTCTCTGTTTTTCTCTGTCCCTCTGTCTCTCCCTCCCTTCCCTCTCTCTCTCCCTCCCTACCTCTATTTCTCTCTTTCCCTCCCCTCCTTCCCTCTCTGTCTCTCCCTCCCTTCCCTCTCTCTCTCCCTCCCCTCCTTCCCTCTCATTCTCTCTCTGTCTCTGTCTCTCCCTCCTTTCCCTCACTCACTCTCTCCCTCCCTACCTCCATCTCTCTCTCTTTCCCTCCCCTCCTTCCCTCTCTGTCTCTCCTTCAGCCCCACCAGGCCCCTATCCCCCAGCTATAGAGCCAGAGGCCCAGACTCCTCATCTCCCCAGGGTTCCTCCCAAGGTGTTGGTGATCTACTCTCAGGACCATCCTCTCTACAGGAAGATAGTTCTGAAGCTCTGTGCCTTCCTCCAGGCCAAGTGTGGAACCGAGGTTGTGTTGGACCTTCTAGACACAACCTGGCTGGGCACTGTGGGGAGACTACCCTGGCTGGAGTGGCAGAGACAACAGGCGGGTAGACCCCAGGAGTGCTGATCTAGGATCAGGTGTCCCTTGTTCATGTAATATCCATCAATATAATCTAAAAGGCTAAACTGCTCCTAGATCAGTTGTCCTACTCTGAAACGCTTTATACATACAGGCCAAGTAGAGAAGAGGACGAGACGGTGAGGAAGTAAAAGTGTTGTTGGTTCCCTGTACCGTTGTTCCCTTTAGCAAGGAAAGAAATCTGTTTCCACAGATGGATGGATTGATAAATCTGTCTCTCCTCTCCCCTCTTCTCTCCTCTCTTATTCTCTCCTCCCTCTCTCCTCTTCTCTCCTCTCTTATTCTCTCCTCCCCCTCTCTCCTCTTCTCTCCTCTTCTCTCCTCACCCCTCCCCTCTCTTCTCTTCTTTTATTTTCTACTCTTCTCTCCTCTCCTCCTATATTCTCCTCTTCTTTTGCCTTCTCCTCTCTCCTCTTCTCTTCCCTCCTCTCCTCTCTTGTCCTCTCCTCCCCCTCTCTCCTCTTCTCTTCCCTCCTCTCTTGTCCTCTCCTCCCCCTCTCTCCTCTTCTCTTCCCTCCTCTCCTCTCTTGTCCTCTCCTCCCCCTCTCTCCTCTTCTCTTCTCCCCCTCTCTTCTCTTCTCTTCTCTTCTCTCCTCTCCCTCTCTCCGCTTCTCTCCTACAGGTCAACAAATCCTCAGACAAGATCCTGGTCCTCTGTTCTCGTGGCGTCCAGGCCAAGTGGAGGGCGATGTGTGGCCAGAGTCGTGTGACGTTGAGAGAGGACCTCCGGTCGCCCATCGACGACATGCTGACGCCGGCCCTCAACCTCTTCCTGCCTGACATGCAGCAGGCCGCCGCGCTGGGGAAGTACATGGTGGCCTACTTTGACGAGGTCGGCAGCGAGCGAGACGTGCCGTCTGTCTTCGACATCGCTGTGAAGTACAAGCTGATGAAGCACTTTGAGGAGCTCTGCTTCAGGATCCTCGACCAGGAGAAGTACGCACCGGGACAGGTCAGTTTGTTGATGGGATCTCCCTATGCTTCCTGCCTGGTCTGTTGTTCTGTACCCTAGTGTATGGGACAGGTACGGCCAGTCTGGTCCCAGCTTTCTAAAGGTAATAGTTAGGGGATGCACGATATATCGGTGAACACATCGGAATCTGACGATATTAGCTAAAAAAATGACGACATCTGTATCGGCCCGATGTCTAGTTTAACGTCGATGTTAAAAACCGGATGTCAAAGCTGACGCGCATACCTACATACCATACCTACATACCATACCTACATACCATACCTACATACCATACCTACATGACATACCATACCTACATACCATACCTACATACCATACCTACATACCATACCTAGATAACATACCTACATACCATACCTACATACCATACCTACATACCATACCTACATACCATACCTACATACCATACCTACATAACATACCTACATACCATACCTACATAACCTAATGACGCCACGTAAAATGTTACGCTACACTTGCAACACAGCATCCCTAACCTCGCCCACAATGTCTGCTGTGTGGATCGAGCAGTCAACAAGTCCAGCAGCCATTTGAAAGAGTTTGGGTCTTTGAGTGTCAAAAAAGATACAGTAGCTCTGTCAAAGCTGTACAGAAAAGTCTGCAACCAATCAAACACCGGCCACGAACGATGTGTTTACAATACCGCGTTGGTAATAAAGCATAATTTGTTCGACCGCAACTTCTGGGGTAGCGAGCTTTAGCTTGGTACCTAGTTAGCTTTAGCTTGGTACCTAGTTAGCTTTAGCTTGGTGCCTAGCTAGCTTTAGCTTGGTACCTAGTTAGCTTTAGCTTGGTACCTAGCTAGCTTTAGCTTGGTGCCTAGCTAGCTTTAGCTTGGTGCCTAGCTGGCTTTAGCTTGGTACCTAGCTGGCTTTAGCTTGGTGCCTAGCTAGCTTTAGCTTGGTACCTAGCTAGCTTTAGCTTAATACCTAGCTAGCTTTAGCTTGGTACCTAGCTAGCTTTAGCTTGGTACCTAGCTAGCTTTAGCTTGGTACCTAGCTAGCTTTAGCTTAATACCTAGCTAGCTTTAGCTTGGTACCTAGCTAGCTTTAGCTTGGTACCTAGCTAGCTTTAGCTTGGTACCTAGCTAGCTTTACCTAGCTAGCTTTAGCTTGGTACCTAGCTAGCTTTACCTAGCTAGCACCAATACAACCAGCCTGAAAACAATGACCATTAGAAACTGCAGTCATTTCCATTATTCTTAGCAAGGATTTAGGAATCCTTGTGAGTAAGTATTAGCTAGGTTGCCACTTGGTTGTTCGACTATTGAAATTTAACTTAAGTTCATGAAAATAAATAGCTATCCAGCTACTTAACCCTGTTGCCCAAAGCTAACGTTATAAGCAGCCAGCTAGCTTCATCTGGCTAGTGAGGCTCGACCGGACCGGGTTATGTGTTGTGAAGCTAGCCACAATAAGGATTAGGCACAATAGTGGAATTTGCGGATTGCCTTCAAAATAAAAGTACCTCTGAAAGTGAGGCAGAAGGTTACAATTGGTGGAGTCATGCCATATTTAGACTAGATAATGTTAAACGAGGTTGGAATGTGAAGCAATGAAATGGGGTATCAGTCAACTCGGTGACATCCTGCCCACAAATGTTCTATGGGATTGAGGTCAGGGCTTTGTGATGGCCACTCCAATACCTTGACTTTGTTGTCCTTAAGCCATTTTGCCACGACTTTGGAAGTATGCTTGGGGTCATTGTCCATTTGGAAGACCCATTTGCGACCAAGCTTTAACTTCCTGACTGATGTCTTGAGATGTTGCTTCAATATATCCACATAATTGTCCTGCCTCATGATGCCATCTATTTTGTGAAATGCACCAGTCCGTCCTGCAGCAAAGCACCCCCACAACATGATGCTGCCACCCCCGTGCTTCACGGTTGGGATGGTGTTCTTCGGCTTGCAAGCCTCCCCCTTTTTCCTCCAAACATAACGATGGTCATTATGGCCAAACAGTTCTATTTTTGTTTCATCAGACATCAGACATTTCTCCAAAAAGCACGATCTTTGTCCCCATGTGCAGTTGCAAACCGTAGTCTGGCTTTTTTATGGCGGTTTTGGAGCAGTGTCTTCTTCCTTGCTGAGCGGCCTTTCAGGTTATGTCGATATAGGACTAATTTTACTGTGGATATAGATACTTTTATACCTGTTTCCTCCAGCATCTTCACAAGGTCCTTTGCTGTTCTGGGATTGATTTGCATTTTCGCTCCAAAGTACGTTCATCTCTAGGAGACAGAACACGTCTCCTTCCTGAGCGGTATGATGGCTGCGTGGTCCCATGGTGTTTATACTTGCGTACTATTGTTTGTACAGATGAACGTGCTACCTTCAGGTGTTTGTAAATTGCTTCCAAGGATGAACCAGACTTGTGGAGGTCTACAATTTTTTTTCTAAAGAAACAATTCTGAGGTCTTGGCTGATTTCTTTTGATTTTCACATGATGTCAAGCAAAGAGGCACTGAGTTTGAAGGTAGGCCTTGAAATACATCCACAGGTACACCTCCAATTGACTCAAATTATGTCAATTAGCCTATCAGAAGCTTCTACAGCCATGACATCATTTTCTGGAATTTTCCATGTTGTTTAAAGGCACAGTCAACTTAGTGTATGTAAACTTCTGACCCACTGGAATTGTGATACAGTGAATTATAAGTGAAATATTCTGTCTGCAAACAATTGTTGGAAAAATGACTTGTGTCTTGCACAAAGTAGATGTCCTAACCGACTTGCCAAAACTATAGTTTAACAAGAAATTTGTGGAGTGGTTGAAAAAAACGAGTTTTAATGACTCCAACCGAAGTGTATGTAAACAACTGACTTCAACTGTAGCTATATATGTAGCTAGCTAACGATAGCTACGTAAACAGATGTCGTTTTGCATCCATGAGCTAGCTAGCTTTTTGACCAGCACTGAAGGTGCACGAGACAACTTTACCAGCATCATAGTATACTGTACGTATCGATGAATCGTTGTGACACATGAAATACAAGTGATCGTGTAATCAATGTGTCATAACTACGTAAAAAAAATGAATGAACATGTTAAATTATTAAGTGACGTGCAGTCATATTCAGATCCTGATTGGTCAAATAGTGTATATTTATCGTGTATCTTGTTTGACATGTAAAGACCCAAACAGCGTTCCATAGAAATCCTGGTTGAGAATGAAACGACTGAACAGCGAAACAGCACAGGAAGTGAAAGAAACAGGTTTTGATGATGTTTTACTGGTAATGGGGACATAAGTAAATGCCAACAAAATTACTTTAAGGGTCAGTGGTGTGTGTGTGTGTGTGTGTGTGTGTGTGTGTGTGTGTGTGTGTGTGTGTGTGTGTGTGTGTGTGTGTGTGTGTGTGTGTGTAACCTTTATTGAACTAGGCTAGTCAGTTATTCACAATGACGGCCTACCCAGGCCACTTGTGCGTCGCCCTATGGGACTCCCAATCACGGCCGGATGTGATACAGCTCTGGATTCGAACCATGGACTATAGTGACGTCTCATGCAGTGCCTTAGACCTCTGCGTCCATGTGTGTGTTAACTATTTAACTTAAAAGTTTAAATATCGGTTATTTGTTTGGCAAGGAAAATATCGGTTACCGGCCAAACATGTCATACTGGTGCATCACTAGTAGCAGTGAGGCCCACAGTGGAAATAAGGTGCTAGCTTCTGGGCCTGGCTCCTTAGTGGGTGGGCCTGGCTCCTTAGTGGGTGGGCCTGGCTCCTTAGTGGGTGGGACTGGCTCCTTAGTGGGTGGGACAGGCTCCTTAGTGGGTGGGCCTGGCTCCTTAGTGGGTGGGCCTGGCTCCTTAGTGGGTGGGCCTGGCTCCTTAGTGGGTGGGACTGGCTCCTTAGTGGGTGGGACAGGCTCCTTAGTGGGTGGGCCTGGCTCCTTAGTGGGTGGGCCTGGCTCCTTAGTGGGTGGGCCTGGCTCCTTAGTGGGTGGGCCTGGCTCCTTAGTGGGTGGGCCTGGCTCCTTAGTGGGTGGGACTGCCTGCCAAGTGGGTGGGCCTGGCTCCTTGGTGGGTGGGCCTGGCTCCTTAGTGGGTGGGACTGCCTGCCAAGTAGGTGGGCCTGGCTCCTGATTAACTGGGCCTGGCTGCCAAGTGGGTGGGCCTGGCTGCCAAGTGGGTGGGCCTGGCTCCTTAGTGGGTGGGACTGCCTGCCAAGTGGGTGGGCCTGGCTCCTTGGTGGGTGGGACTGCCTGCCAAGTGGGTGGGCCTGGCTCCTTGGTGGGTGGGCCTGGCTCCTTAGTGGGTGGGACTGCCTGCCAAGTGGGTGGGCCTGGCTCCTGATTAACTGGGCCTGGCTGCCAAGTGGGTGGGCCTGGCTGCCAAGTGGGTGGGACTGGCTCCTTGGTGGGTGGGCCTGGCTGCCAAGTGGGTGGGCCTGGCTCCTGATTAACTGGGCCTGGCTGCCAAGTGGGTGGGCCTGGCTGCCAAGTGGGTGGGACTGGCTCCTTGGTGGGTGGGCCTGGCTGCCAAGTGGGTGGGCCTGGCTCCTTAGTGGATGGGCCTGGCTGCCAAGTGGGTGGGCCTGGCTCCTTATTGGATGGGCGTGCCTGCCAAGTGGGTGGGCCTGGCTCCTTATTGGATGGGCCTGCCTGCCAAGTGGGTGGGCCTGGCTCCTGATTAACTGGGCCTGGCTGCCAAGTGGGTGGGCCTGCCTGCCAAGTGGGTGGGCCTGGCTCCTGATTAACTGGGCCTGGCTGCCAAGTGGGTGGGCCTGCCTGCCAAGTGGGTGGGCCTGGCTCCTGATTAACTGGGCCTGGCTGCCAAGTGGGTGGGCCTGGCTCCTTAGTGGATGGGCCTGCCTGCCAAGTGGGTGGGCCTGGCTCCTGATTAACTGGGCCTGGCTGCCAAGTGGGTGGGCCTGGCTCCTTAGTGGATGGGCCTGCCTGCCAAGTGGGTGGGCCTGCCTGCCAAGTGGGTGGGCCTGGCTCCTTAGTGGATGGGCCTGCCTGCCAAGTGGGTGGGCCTGGCTCCTGATTAACTGGGCCTGGCTGCCAAGTGGGTGGGCCTGGCTCCTGATTAACTGGGCCTGGCTGCCAAGTGGGTGGGCCTGGCTCCTGATTAACTGGGCCTGGCTGCCAAGTGGGTGGGCCTGGCTCCTGATTAACTGGGCCTGGCTGCCAAGTGGGTGGGCCTGGCTCCTGATTAACTGGGCCTGGCTGCCTAGTGGGTGGGCCTGGCTCCTTAGTGGATGGGCCTGCCTGCCAAGTGGGTGGGCCTGGCTCCTGATTAACTGGGCCTGGCTGCCAAGTGGGTGGGCCTGGCTCCTTAGTGGATGGGCCTGCCTGCCAAGTGGGTGGGCCTGGCTCCTGATTAACTGGGCCTGGCTGCCAAGTGGGTGGGCCTGGCTCCTGATTAACTGGGCCTGGCTGCCAAGTGGGTGGGCCTGGCTCCTGATTAACTGGGCCTGGCTGCCAAGTGGGTGGGCCTGGCTCCTGATTAACTGGGCCTGGCTGCCTAGTGGGTGGGCCTGGCTCCTTAGTGGATGGGCCTGCCTGCCAAGTGGGTGGGCCTGGCTCCTGATTAACTGGGCCTGGCTGCCAAGTGGGTGGGCCTGGCTCCTTAGTGGATGGGCCTGCCTGCCAAGTGGGTGGGCCTGGCTCCTGATTAACTGGGCCTGGCTGCCAAGTGGGTGGGCCTGGCTCCTTAGTGGATGGGCCTGCCTGCCAAGTGGGTGGGCCTGGCTCCTGATTAACTGGGCCTGGCTGCCAAGTGGGTGGGCCTGGCTCCTGATTAACTGGGCCTGGCTGCCAAGTGGGTGGGCCTGGCTCCTGATTAACTGGGCCTGGCTGCCAAGTGGGTGGGCCTGGCTCCTGATTAACTGGGCCTGGCTGCCAAGTGGGTGGGCCTGGCTCCTGATTAACTGGGCCTGGCTGCCAAGTGGGTGGGCCTGGCTCCTTAGTGGATGGGCCTGCCTGCCAAGTGGGTGGGCCTGGCTCCTGATTAACTGGGCCTGGCTGCCTAGTGGGTGGGCCTGGCTCCTGATTAACTGGGCCTGGCTGCCAAGTGGGTGGGCCTGGCTCCTTAGTGGATGGGCCTGCCTGCCAAGTGGGTGGGCCTGGCTCCTGATTAACTGGGCCTGGCTGCCTAGTGGGTGGGCCTGGCTCCTGATTAACTGGGCCTGGCTGCCAAGTGGGTGGGCCTGGCTCCTTAGTGGATGGGCCTGCCTGCCAAGTGGGTGGGCCTGGCTCCTGATTAACTGGGCCTGGCTGCCTAGTGGGTGGGCCTGGCTCCTGATTAACTGGGCCTGGCTGCCAAGTGGGTGGGCCTGGCTCCTTAGTGGATGGGCCTGCCTGCCAAGTGGGTGGGCCTGGCTCCTGATTAACTGGGCCTGGCTGCCTAGTGGGTGGGCCTGGCTCCTGATTAACTGGGCCTGGCTGCCAAGTGGGTGGGCCTGGCTCCTTAGTGGATGGGCCTGCCTGCCAAGTGGGTGGGCCTGGCTCCTGATTAACTGGGCCTGGCTGCCTAGTGGGTGGGCCTGGCTCCTGATTAACTGGGCCTGGCTGCCTAGTGGGTGGGCCTGGCTCCTGATTAACTGGGCCTGGCTGCCAAGTGGGTGGGCCTGGCTCCTGATTAACTGGGCCTGGCTGCCAAGTGGGTGGGCCTGGCTCCTGATTAACTGGGCCTGGCTGCCAAGTGGGTGGGCCTGGCTCCTGATTAACTGGGCCTGGCTGCCAAGTGGGTGGGCCTGGCTCCTGATTAACTGGGCCTGGCTGCCAAGTGGGTGGGCCTGGCTCCTGATTAACTGGGCCTGGCTGCCTAGTGGGTGGGCCTGGCTCCTTAGTGGATGGGCCTGCCTGCCAAGTGGGTGGGCCTGGCTCCTGATTAACTGGGCCTGGCTGCCAAGTGGGTGGGCCTGGCTCCTTAGTGGATGGGCCTGCCTGCCAAGTGGGTGGGCCTGGCTCCTGATTAACTGGGCCTGGCTGCCTAGTGGGTGGGCCTGGCTCCTTAGTGGATGGGCCTGCCTGCCAAGTGGGTGGGCCTGGCTCCTGATTAACTGGGCCTGGCTGCCAAGTGGGTGGGCCTGGCTCCTGATTAACTGGGCCTGGCTGCCAAGTGGGTGGGCCTGGCTCCTGATTAACTGGGCCTGGCTGCCAAGTGGGTGGGCCTGGCTCCTGATTAACTGGGCCTGGCTGCCAAGTGGGTGGGCCTGGCTCCTGATTAACTGGGCCTGGCTGCCAAGTGGGTGGGCCTGGCTCCTTAGTGGATGGGCCTGCCTGCCAAGTGGGTGGGCCTGGCTCCTGATTAACTGGGCCTGGCTGCCTAGTGGGTGGGCCTGGCTCCTGATTAACTGGGCCTGGCTGCCAGTGGGTGGGCCTGGCTCCTTAGTGGATGGGCCTGCCTGCCAAGTGGGTGGGCCTGGCTCCTTAGTGGATGGGCCTGCCTGCCAAGTGGGTGGGCCTGGCTCCTGATTAACTGGGCCTGGCTGCCTAGTGGGTGGGCCTGGCTCCTGATTAACTGGGCCTGGCTGCCAAGTGGGTGGGCCTGGCTCCTTAGTGGATGGGCCTGCCTGCCAAGTGGGTGGGCCTGGCTCCTGATTAACTGGGCCTGGCTGCCTAGTGGGTGGGCCTGGCTCCTGATTAACTGGGCCTGGCTGCCAAGTGGGTGGGCCTGGCTCCTTAGTGGATGGGCCTGCCTGCCAAGTGGGTGGGCCTGGCTCCTGATTAACTGGGCCTGGTTGCCTAGTGGGTGGGCCTGGCTCCTGATTAACTGGGCCTGGCTGCCAAGTGGGTGGGCCTGGCTCCTTAGTGGATGGGCCTGCCTGCCAAGTGGGTGGGCCTGGCTCCTGATTAACTGGGCCTGGCTGCCTAGTGGGTGGGCCTGGCTCCTTAGTGGATGGGCCTGCCTGCCAAGTGGGTGGGCCTGGCTCCTGATTAACTGGGCCTGGCTGCCTAGTGGGTGGGCCTGGCTCCTGATTAACTGGGCCTGGCTGCCTAGTGGGTGGGCCTATGCCCCCCAGCCACGGCTGCGCCCCTGCCCAGTCATGTGAAATCCACAGATTAAGGCCCAATAAATTCATTTCCATTGACTGATTTCCTGATATGAACTGTAACTCAGTAAAATCTTCAAAGTTGTTGCGTTTATATTTTTCTGTTCAGTATATTTTGAACGTGTCAAATAAAATGAATGATTTAATTCAAATCAGGTCAGCCACATCGAGGGATCGGAGTGGAAGAGTACTTCAAATGTCCACCGGGGAGAGATCTGCGCGACGCCATCGAAGCCTTCCAGGCCTTCCAGTTAGAGAACCCAGACTGGTTTGAACAGGAGTGTGTTGACATCAACGCAGAGGAGGAAGTGTTCGCAGTGACAGAGTATGACGCTCTACTGGAAAAGCCGGTCGTGCCTGTTCTAGAGTTTGTTCCAGAATACAGGAAGGGGCCTCCTGTTCTAGAGTTTGTTCCAGAATACAGGAAGGGGCCTCCTGTTCTAGAGTTTGTTCCAGAATACAGGAAGGGGCCGCCTGTTCTAGAGTTTGTTCCAGAATACAGGAATGGGCCACCTGTTCTAGAGTTTGTTCCAGAGTACAGGAAGGAGCCTCCTGTTCTAGAGTTTGTTCCAGAATACAGGAAGGGGCCACCTGTTCTAGAGTTTGTTCCAGAATACAGGAAGGAGCCTCCTGTTCTAGAGTGTGTTCCAGAATACAGGAAGGGGCCACCTGTTCTAGAGTGTGTTCCAGAATACAGGAAGGGGCCACCTGTTCTAGAGTTTGTTCCAGAATACAGGAAGGGGCCTCCTGTTCTAGAGTGTGTTCCAGAATACAGGAAGGGGCCTCCAATCTCCAGCTATGATGTAGAGATCAATGAAGACAGCCAGGGAGTCCAGGTCTTGACTCCTGAAGTGAAACTGGAAGGTAAGGTTATCAGAGGGGAGTGGAATAATAGCACAAACAGACTGGTGCCCAGGCTAAAGGGGTTTGGTACAACAGAAGAAATGTCTGTGTGGGAGGAATTAATAAAGTCGTCTTCTTCCAGGTCATGGGTCGTGTGTGCTGGAGCTTCTTCCAAGGGTCAGCTCCGACAGCCACCAGGTGTACCCATCATACCCAGTCGTTGAGGCCCCACCCGGGGTACTTATCTCTGATCTGCACCCCCATGCCCTGGAGAGTCAACCCTGTGGGTTGTCAGATCTTCTCCCGAGTGAGCCACCCTTGGCCAGAGAGAACTGTCTCCACCTACAGGAGAGGTGGGGAACAGCAGACCGTTGCCCTCGAGAGAACGAGGAAGAGGAGGAGGCATACAGTCCTTCTTGTCAACCCTCGGTTGACACCCTGGAACAACTCATGTCTCTCCAGCTGTCACTCTGTGGTCTCAGTGGTATCCCAGAAATCACCTCTGTGTCCACAGAGAACGGCTACCTATCACAACCGCGTGGAGAGATGGACCTATCACTTCCTGTCAAGGTGGGCCAATCACGACTGTCCTTCAGCTCCATCCAGGTTACCCCACCTGTACCGATGGATAGTCAGATTCAGTACCTCCTTCCCCTGCCAGAGAGAAGCCACTCCCAGCCGGTGGAGATGGAGGAGGGTGGGGAGGTGATGGAGCCTGCTGCCCAGGAGAAGAGACCTGTCAGTGGGTCAGACCTGGGCTATATCTCCAGGAGCTCCTTCCAACAGTACTCTTCTGTCCACTACCCTGTAGGAGAGGACAGCGACAATCCACTGGTGGCACTGGCCAGGCTACAACAGGCTCTCTACCTAAACAATTAAATACTCTGGCTTCTGCAATAAAATGTGGAGAGAACGTTCGTAGAAAACAGGTGTTAATCAAATACTCTGGATCATAAACACTTTAGTTGTTCAGCATCGTCTTTTCATATTGTTATAACACTATTGTCTATAAAAGTTTTCCTTGTTTGAAATGATGAACAAACCTGGAGTCAATGAATCAGCCAATGGGTTTGTACAGCATAATCCATATATTTTGTTCTGACATCACTTCCTTATATCTGGTTGTACAAGACAATAAAACGTGATCGTGTCCATATTGCAGATATACAGAATACACGTCATTCTACACGTAGAATTTGCTTTCTGTAAACAATAACCAGTCTCTGTTTTCCTGTACACTATTTGGGAATCAAGATTTTTGTCCCAAATAGCACACCTATTCCCTACATAGCACACCTATTCCCTACATAGTGCACTAATTTTGACCAGAGCCCTGTGGACACAAGCCTCAAATAGAAAATCCCATTTAATGGGTTCAAGAAAACGTTCATGCTGGAAACAGAAGCATAGTATCTGTTAAATATAAATCCCATGTTAACAAATCAAATTGAGTCAGTCAGAGTTAGTCTTGGTCTCTTTTAACAAGTATTCTAGATCCAAGAAAGAAAGCCCTTGGTGGTTCAGTACTTCTTCTAGTGGCCTATAACTGGACATAAAATATATATTTTTTGTTGTTGTCCGTACATACATTGTTACAACCTGTCTTTTATCTAGCCTGGGTACCTGTCTGATTGTGTTGTTATGACAACTCATGACAATGAGAAATGGAGTTGGTGAGAGCACAAACAGATCCAGGGGGCCAGGCTATCTTGTATCATCGCTAAACATATCCAGGGTGCCCAGGCTATCTTGTATCATCTCTAAACACATCCAGGGGGCCCATGCTATCTTGTATCATCTCTAAACAGATCCAGGGGCCCAGGCTATCTTCTCTAAACAGATCCGGGGCCCAGGCTATCTTGTATCATCTCTAAACACATCCAGAGGGCCAGGCTATCTTGTATCATCTCTAAACACATCCAGGGGGCCAGGCTATCTTGTATCATCTCTAAACAGATCCAGGGGGCCAGGCTATCTTGTATCATCTCTAAACACATCCAGGGGGCCAGGCTATCTTGTAGCATCTCTAAACACATCGAGGGGGCCAGGCTATATTGTATCATCTCTAAACACCAAGTACAAATTGTAACCATTTCAATATCTCAATATGCAGCAGTGGCAATATGCAGCCAACACAAGGCTAGGTAGAAGGACACCTCAGTCCAATCAGCCAACACAAGGCTAGGTAGAAGGACACCTCAGTCCAATCAGCCAACACAAGGCTAGGTAGAAGGACACCTCAGTCCAATCAGCCAACACAAGGCTAGGTAGAAGGACACCTCAGTCCAATCAGCCAACACAAGGCTAGGTAGAAGGACACCTCATTCCAATCAGCCAACATAAGGCTAGGTAGAAGGACACCTCATTTCAATCAGCCAACACAAGGCTAGGTAGAAGGACACCTCAGTCCCATCAGCCAACACAAGGCTAGGTAGAAGGACACCTCAGTCCAATCAGCCAACACAAGGCTAGGTAGAAGGACACCTCAGTCCAATCAGCCAACACAAGGCTAGGTAGAAGGACACCTCAGTCCAATCAGCCAACATAGGGCTAGGTAGAAGGACACCTCAGTCCAATCAGCCAACACAAGGCTAGGTAGAAGGACACCTCAGTTCAATCAGCCAACACAAGGCTAGGTAGAAGGACACCTCAGTTCAATCAGCCAACATAAGGCTAGGTAGAAGGACACCTCATTTTAAATCCCTCAATATAAATATCCTAGTTTGACTTTATATGATAAAATATAATTTCCTTTTATTCCACAACACTTCATGAAGAAACCCATCAACAATCCTCCATTGTTCACTTCACACTGCACTCAAAAAGGCACATTTTCTTTTCTTAAGTGTTTTTTCTTCTTCATTCCTATTCATCACCTACCTGCATAATCATCATAGCCTGGTCTCAGATCAGTTGGTGTTCTAGCCAACTCCATACCACACAAACAGTTTGGCGTGCATTGAGGCTGAGTAACAAGGAGCTGGCGTGATGGCACGTACAGACTGGAACCCAGGCTATATTCAGCTCTCTCTTTTTTTCCCCATCAGGAAGTGAAGGACAAGCAGGAACAGGATCACCATTAGGTTGAATGAATTATATCACATCCAAGATCTATTTTAATGACCAGAGGGCGAGGCACTGGAAACTAAAGGGACTACTTTTTGTAACACAGTAAATACAAGATGGCGGTTGATGTTGCGTAACTGTACAATAGTGTCTTCTCTGCAGACTGCGGTCATTACCAATATGTATTTGGGTACTTTTTTTTTTATCAAACATCATTTTTGGTGTTTTTCACTGTATGAGAAGATCAATGAGGAGAAACAGAGACCTACAGTTTGAGATGACAAGTGTACGATCGTGATTTATTCTCCGATCTGTCTGTAATTCCTGCATTCTCTCGACCCTGTTCTATCGGTTGCAGAGTGACCTATATTTCTCTCATCCACATAAGGGTCTTCTGTTAGGTAATAATAGCAGTGTTTTTGTGTGTTTTTTCTTAAATCCAGAGTTCCGGCAATAGGATGTCAAACACCTCGCATATCAACGCCACACCCATCTGATTACGCATATCAACGCCACACCCATCTGATTACGCATATCAATGCCACACCCATCTGATTACGCCTATCATCGCCACACCCATCTGATTACGCATATCATCGCCACACCCATCTGATTACGCATATCATCGCCACACCCATCTGATTACGCATATCAACGCCACACCCATCTGATTACGCATATTACATTTACATTACATTTAAGTCATTTAGCAGACGCTCTTATCCAGAGCGACTTACAAATTGGTGAATTCACCTTCTCAACGCCACACCCATCTGATTACGCATATCAACGCCACACTCATCTGATTACGCATATCAACGCCACACCCATCTGATTACGCCTATCATCGCCACACCCATCTGATTACGCATATCATCGCCACACCCATCTGATTACGCATATCATCGCCACACCCATCTGATTACGCATATCAACGCCACACCCATCTGATTACGCATATTACATTTACATTACATTTAAGTCATTTAGCAGACGCTGTTATCCAGAGCGACTTACAAATTGGTGAATTCACCTTCTCAACGCCACACCCATCTGATTCCACAAACACACATTCCTTCATAGCACCTTGGAGCAGATTGTCTCATCATGTTTGATCGAAACAATATCACATTTATATTCACTTTTTTGAAGCTCCGTTCATTTCTGGGTGACAAATTGGCAAGGCTGACACTGTATAGATTCCATCAGTCAAGACTGTCAGTACACATGTTGACAGACAGACAGACAGACAGACAGACAGACAGACAGACTGACAGACAGACAGACAGACAGACAGACAGACAGACAGACAGACAGACAGACAGACAGACAGACAGACAGACAGACAGACAGGTTACAGACAGACAGAGACACAGTATATTAAAGAGGATGCTCTATTGCTGCCTGCTCTATCTCATATCATCATGACACAGAGAGACAGACAGACAGCCAGCCAGACAGACAGACAGACAGACAGACAGACAGACAGGTTACAGCCAGCCAGACAGACACAGAGAGACAGACAGACACAGAGAGACAGACAGACAGACAGACAGACAGACAGACAGACAGACAGACAGACACAGAGAGACAGCCAGACAGACAGCCAGACAGACAGACACAGAGAGCCAGACAGACAGACACAGAGAGAGACAGACAGACACAGAGAGACAGCCAGCCAGACAGACAGACAAACAGACAGACAGACACAGGTTACAGACAGACAGAGATGATATGTCTGTCTGTCTGTCTGTGTGTCTGTCTGTCTGTCTGATATGAGATAGTATATTAAAGAGGATGCTCTATAGCTGCCTGCTCTAATATACTATCTCATATCATCATGACACAGAGAGACAGACAGACAGACAGACAGACAGACAGACAGACAGACAGACAGATCATCATGACACATTGTCGTGCCACTTCAAAGCATACAGTAAAATACATATGGTGATGTCAAATTCTTTAAGAAATATCAATTGATTTATATTGATAACATGAAATATTCCCCCCAAAATAGTTTAGGAAAGGAGAGGACATGATTAAACATTAGAATCATTACAAATACCGCAATTACACACTAATTAGGTATCTATATTACCACAAGGTTTCCATCTATTCATTGATTAGGAAATGCTATTTGGAAGTTTCACAGATTGAGAGACAAGACTTCACCAATGTAAAACATGACTTTACATCGACATTGACACCATATCCAAGACTCCCATTTCAAAACGACAATCGTTGGCCAGTGGCCAGCTCTTAAGCAGGTGTAGTTGATGCATAATGATTCTGTAGCACCTGTTGTTATCAAATGTTCTTCTGACATCTGAATAAATGACAAAATCGTCAATAAGGCTGTCGTTGATTGACACCTGTGGGTGTGCATCCTCATTGGCACCCTATTCCCTATATAGTGCACTCCCTTTGATCATAACCCTATTAGCCCTGGCCAAAAGTAGGTGCACTATATAGGGCATAGGGTGCCGTTTAAGGGTGTATCCCTGTCCCTCAAAATTCTTCCTTCAGCATCACTCATGTGCCTTCCACCCTCCAGGGGGATAAAATAAAATCCCGGCCGTTTTAGGTCTAGGTAGTGACGGCCAGGGTGAGATCCAAGCCGGGCCTATGACTGCGTGGTAACCGCTAGCGTGTTAACATATCCATGGGGACACATATCGTTCTCTGAGACACAGTGAGAGAACTGCGCCGGGTTGCTTCCCTCACCGAACCTCCTGACTCCCCGCACTGTGAAACACTGTTCTATCAGCTCCAGACACTTACAGGCCAGGAAGAACATATTCTTGAACATGAACACTGAGACGGGCATCTTGTGAACATACACCTGGAAACACCGCACCACCAGAAGTGGAGCGTTGACCAACACACCGACCAGGAACCTAGCCCAGACCCAGCGACAGCGCATCTCGGAGGCTGTCAACTCGTATAACCACACCACTGGGACGCCCAGGGCGATGAAATAGACCGAGATGACCGTGTATTTTAAATAGACCGTCGGTATCTCGTTCTTCAGAAACAACTCCACCAGGGTAAAACAGTCTGCGAGGTCCAGACAGGTGGTTATGAAGCAGCTTTGGGACCGGTGGCGCGTCGCTCCGTTCTGGTCCTCGGTGATAGAATTGACGAGACAGTAGAGTAACGGGACCGAGAGCAACGTGATAATCTTAAATCCGGTTACACCGAACGGAACTTTGAGCGCGATGAGATCTAATATCGAAGTCTCTAGAATGAGGACTATTTTAGGGGTGCAGGCGATCACGTAGATTAACCAGGCCAGGTAGGCGTAGGTAAACTCGCCGAGATTACAGCCGAATATAGAGTTCTTTTGGTGGAACCCACACGCCCGCTCTCTCTTGCTCCTGGCGTTCTTCATGAAGAAGATCCCCCAGCCAGAGATCACCACCAGATCCGTGGCGATCCACGAACACCAGTACAGATCCGTGAAGATAATGAGGTAGAAATCTAGAATGCCTCCTTGGAATATCAGAATGAGGAAACACAGGATCTTGTAGAGAACGTTCCTCTTGGACCTCTGGCCGAACAAGGGAGCGGTCTGCATGAATTCCTCAGAGGTCATGATATAGGCGTCTGTAATAGCGGAGGATACTCCGGATACCAGCGGCTTGATGGAGCTCTCGTCTGGGTTGATGCTCCCCGCGGACGTCTGTGTGTCCCTCCTGGACGAGGCGCTACGTATGAACAGCTGTCCGACTCCGTAGTCCGGGGCGAATGAAACCGGTGAGTCGGGGCAGATCACAGCTGCTTGGGGATGGGGATAGCTGGAGCTGGCCTTGGGATTGTCGGCGGCACCAATTTCTGCTATCATTGTATGCATGTATTTGCGCGTTCGCTTCTCTTTCTCTCCTCTCGTATTTTTCTTCCCTGGTTTGGTAGTGATAGATGCTTTGAGCACAGAGTTTCTAAATCCAGAGGCGCAATATCGCGATACTTCCGGGAACAAGCCAGTGTTGATGGCTTGAGAAGTCAATGAGAGACGTGAAAAATTCCACCTTAGTTAACTTTCTCAAAATCTAAAGGCACAACCTATATTCGAGCCAAAGTCTTGAGTAGTTGAACGTGTTGTCACTCCAACTTCCGGAAAGTGACAAACTGACACGTTTTAATTTTCCTTAAAGAAAATGACTTTATATTGAAGGAGTGGCCTTTAATTTGACGGCATGCACAATGACGTAATTTTTCCGCATGCGCCTAGCTTGCCAACATTGCCATGACATCGCCTACAAGCGTGATCGGAGATTTCTATTGGAGAAGCAGTTTCGACCCGTCTTCCTACTGTACTGTCTTTGCTTTTAGGTTGGAGCGCGAGAGGGGGCGTGGCGTAAACCAAGGCATGGAGTTTCTCTCCCACTGGAATGAAATGCGGTGGACGGAATTATTGTTGTGTGCAGATGCGTATCACCAATCGTTTTGTTCATTTGAGCTTTCCAGGGTTTTTAAATTGAGACTCCTTTCCCAATATTCGGCAACATTGGACACGAATCATACTGTTGATATAACAGTTGATCTATCCCTAGGATTTGTTAAGCAACATCCCTTGGTATTATAGGAGTGCCTGGCAAATGATAGGCAAGGCTATTTATAAAGTGAGGAGCCAGGAATAGATTAGTTATAATTCCATCACCTCTTCAGAGATGTCATACAGGAAGTAGAGGCTCCATGTCTAGAGGTGACAGGAAGTAGAGGCTTCATCACTTGAGGTGACAGGAAGTTGAGGCTCTATGTCTAGAGGTGACAGGAAGTAGAGGCTCCATGTCTAGAGGTGACAGGGAGTAGAGGCTCTAGCCCTATAGCTCTGGTGCAGGGCATCGTTGTGCTCTCACCATCCATCACTATCTGTAATGAGCTAGCAGCCTGAAGACACCCTGGACCAGCACTAGTCTAGCCCTCTGGTCTGAAGCATTTCTAGCTGAATCCTCTAGTAGAGTAAATGGACGACTGGTGTCTCCATGTGTCCAGAACACCGGGACCTCAGTTACCCAGGCTTCATCCCACCCTGTTAAATGGACTACCAGAACCTGTTACCCAGGCTTCATCCCACCCTGTTAAATGGACTACCAGAACCTGTTACCCAGGCTTCATCCCACCCTGTTAAATGGACTACCAGAACCTGTTACCCAGGCTTCATCCCACCCTGTTAAATGGACTACCAGAACCTGTTACCCAGGCTTCATCCCACCCTGTTAAATGGACTACCAGAACCTGTTACCCAGGCTTCATCCCACCCTGTTAAATGGACTACCAGAACCTGTTACCCAGGCTTCATCCCACCCTGTTAAATGGACTACCAGAACCTGTTACCCAGGCTCCATCCCACCCTGTTAAATGGACTACCAGAACCTGTTACCCAGGCTTCATCCCACCCTGTTAAATGGACTACCAGAACCTGTTACCCAGGCTTCATCCCACCCTGTTAAATGGACTACCAGAACCTGTTACCCAGGCTTCATCCCACCCTGTTAAATGGACTACCAGAACCTGTTACCCAGGCTTCATCCCACCCTGTTAAAATGGACTACCAGAACCTGTTACCCAGGCTTCATCCCACCCTGTTAAATGGACTACTGGCGTCTCCATGTGTCCAGAACACCGGGACCTCGGTTACCCAGGCTTCAATTCCCCACCGGACACAGACATGTCATTAAACATGCTGAGGTTGACTGGCTGGGACGGCAACAGACCTTCAGAGTGAGGACAAAGCAAAGCAGAGAATGCTAAACCTTGAACGACTGTTCCAACAAAATAATAAAATAACAAAATAATGCATTCTGGGTAACACAACAGAACCACCATGTCAGAGCCACCACTTAAAATGTAGAAATGCAAGTGAAATTACAAAACGTATAAAGACACAAGTGTACTACAAGCCGTAATATCGGAGCACAAGTTTAATGATCAATAATTAATATTCCACTCAGTCAAGCAACCCTGGTATCTTTGATAATAAACTTTTAATTTCAAGTCATGATGGATGGTTGTGGACCATAGAAAATCAACAAGAGAAACATAATATACAGTGCATTCTAATGAGAGTTCAAAGAGAAGTAGTAGTGACCAGACCGGACTGTGTTCCACATGGCACCCTCTCTAGACCACTGGTAGTTCCACTAGAGCCCTACGGTATAAGGATCAGACCTGGTAGAGTTCATGCCCCCGAGGGGGGGGGGGGTGCAATGCAACAATATTGGGAAGGTGTTCCTAATGTTTTGTCCACTCAGTGTATCGTCACAATATGGCGCCACAGTGCCACTCGATGACTCTATCAGCTCGGTTCTGAGGAGAGACTTGTCATTAGGTACCACAGGTGTTCCTGAATAATAGCTGCGATTTGATTGGGGCAGGGGACGGTAAAATAAAAGTGGACTTGGGCCCATTTAAAACAAACAACAACTTTAGATATTGTAAGTTGTTCCCCGAAGTCAGTCCCCCCCCCCACCTTGACAGAGGAGTCGTCCTCCTCCCCCTCCTTGACAGAGGGAGTTCCCACCACCAGGGAGGAGGGAAAGAGAGTGAATCAAGAGGGTACACATGTGAATGTACGAAGTCGACAGGACTGCCGTCTCCCTCCACCCAATATACTCAGTGCATGACCAGAGGACTACAATACCCATGACCACCACAGACATGACATCATCACCAGGAAGTATAGTTGTGTAGAGTTGGTTTTGGTGCATCATCCTCAAAACAAAAAACAACAAAAAACAAGTCTTAAAAACATCACCTGGGTAAAAATGGTAAGTCAAACCCACGTCCACAAATAAACACTGTTTATTAGCGATATTTTCAAAAATGTTTGTAATTTTTTCCCCCTCGTTTTTTTGTTGTTGTTATTTTTTATTTTTTTACATGAACCTGACATGGATAGATAAATTCACAAGGACAGGATGTTTCTAGAAAAATGGTTTCACACCCACCTGTTTCTCATTTACATTTTTTTCCCTCATTATTCTTTTTTCTTCTTCTTCATGTAGTTGATTTCTGAATGAACGGCCTGCCCCAAAGGCACTGCCACAACAGAGGAGAGAAGCTACTGTCCAAACACACAAGACAGTCCATTCTACAGCGGTGAAGAGGGGTAGTCGAAACGATAAAGGGTCTAAACATTAGGGAGTGGTGCTATAGGTAAATCTCGTAGATATCGTCCAGCTCTTCGTGAAACAAGTCCCATTCGTCCTCCGAGTCCGTGACGTCGTCGTCGGTTCCCGCGGCGAGGAGCATGAGGAGCATCTCGCTCAGTTCAAGGTCACCATCTCCTCGTCCTCGTTGTCCAAAGAGTCGCTGCTGTTCTCCCGCTCTTCAAATAGGTCCCACAGGGGTGTCCTCCTCGAGTTCTGGAGGGAGAACAGGAATATAAAAAAAATAAAAAACAGGAATTAGTTTCGGTATTACGAAAGCAGAACAGGAAGCGTTTACAATAGGGCTGAGAACGTCTGGACTGTAAACACAAGATGTCCAAATGCCAGATCAGTGTCTGTTAAACGTATGACCCCCCATAGGAAAACCAAAAATGGTCTTGTCCTTTCTGTCAGAAATAGATCATTTTGTCAGGGCAGCGTCTCACCCTGTTCCTGCCGTTGCACCCTGCTGGTCTCCTCTGGGGCTCCTCCAGCCGCCCGCCAGGGAAGGCGTGTTTGTAGAAGCAGTTGGAGCCAAACGGGCAGGTGCCCCGACCCTGGTCGAAGTAACGACAGGCTTTAGTCCTGAGGAACAGAGACGGACCGTCAGCAGAGGACTGTGATTATTACAGATATAGATAAGGAACAGAGAGACAGACCCCCCCCCCCCCCCCTCCCATCGTCAGTACATATCTTATCCCCCCTCCCATCATCAGTACATATCTTACCCCCCACCCCCTCCTATCATCAGCACATATCTTACCCCCCCCCCCCATCATCAGTACATATCTTACCCCCCACCCCCCTCCTATCATCAGTACATATCTTACCCCCCTCCTATCATCAGTACATATCTTACCCCCCTATCATCAGTACATATCTTACCCCCTATCATCAGTACATATCTTACCCCCCTATCATCAGTACATATCTTACCCCCCACCCCATCAGTACATATATCTTACCCCCCCCCCCCTCCTATCATCAGCACATATCTTACCCCCCCCATCATCAGTACATATCTTACCCCCTCCTATCATCAGTACATATCTTACCCCCCCCCTCCTATCATCAGTACATATCTTACCCCCACCCCATCAGTACATATATCTTACCCCCCCTCCTATCATCAGCACATATCTTACCCCCCTCCTATCATCAGTACATATCTTACCCCCCTATCATCAGTACATATCTTGCCCCCCTCCTATCATCAGTACATATCTTACCCCCCCCTCCTATCATCAGTACATATCTTACCCCCCCCTATCATCAGCACATATCTTACCCCCTATCATCAGTACATATCTTACCCCCCCTATCATCAGTACATATCTTACCCCCCCCTCCTATCATCAGTACATCTTACCCCCCTATCATCAGTACATATCTTACCCCCCTCCTATCATCAGTACATATCTTACCCCCCTCCTATCATCAGTACATATCTTACCCCCCTCCCATCATCAGTACATATCTTACCCCCCCCTCCCATCATCAGTACATATCTTACCCCCCCCATCATCAGTACATATCTTACCCCCCTATCATCAGTACATATCTTACCCCCCATCATCAGTACATATCTTACCCCCCCATCATCAGTACATATCTTACCCCCCTATCATCAGCACATATCTTACCCCCATCATCAGTACATATCTTACCCCCCCCCATCATCAGTACATATCTTACCCCCCCTCCTATCATCAGCACATATCTTACCCCCCCCATCATCAGTACATATCTTACCCCCCATCATCAGTACATATCTTACCCTCCCCCATCAGTACATATCTTACCCCCCCCCCCCTATCATCAGTACATATCTTACCCCCCCCCCCATCATCAGTACATATCTTACCCCCCCCTATCATCAGTACATATCTTACCCCCCCCCATCATCAGTACATATCTTACCCCCCTATCATCAGTACATATCTTACCCCCCCCCCCCATCAGTACATATCTTACCCCCCATCATCAGTACATATCTTACCCCCCATCATCAGTACATATCTTATCCCCCCATCATCAGTACATATCTTATCCCCCCCATCATCAGTACATATCTTACCCCCCCCATCATCAGTACATATCTTACCCCCATCATCAGCACATATCTTATCCCCCCATCATCAGTACATATCTTACCCCCACCCCATCAGTACATATCTTACCCCCCCATCATCAGTACATATCTTACCCCCCCCCCCATCAGTACATATCTTAGTACATATCTTACCCCCCATCATCAGTACATATCTTACCCCCACCCCATCAGTACACATCTTACCCCCCCCATCATCAGCACATATCTTACCCCCCCATCATCAGTACATATCTTACCCCCCCCATCAGTACATATCTTACCCCCCACCCCATCAGTGCATATCTTACCCCCCCATCAGTACACATCTTACCCCCCCCCTATCATCAGTACATATCTTACCCCCCTATCCCATCATCAGTACATATCTTACCCCCCACCCCATCAGTACATATCTTACCCCCCCATCATCAGCACATATCTTACCCCCCTCCTATCATCAGTACATATCTTACCCCCCTCCTATCATCAGTACATATCTTACCCCCCCCCCATCATCAGTACATATCTTACCCCCCTATCATCAGTACATATCTTACCCCCCTCCTATCATCAGTACATATCTTACCCCCCTCCTATCATCAGTACATATCTTACCCCCCCCCCTATCATCAGTACATATCTTAACCCCCCCCCCCCCATCATCAGTACATATCTTACCCCCATCCCATCATCAGTACATATCTTACCCCCTCCCCTATCATCAGTACATATCTTACCCCCCCATCAGTACATATCTTACCCCCTATCATCAGTACATATCTTACCCCCCTATCATCAGCACATATCTTACCCCCCCCCATCATCAGCACATACATATCTTACCCCCCATCATCAGTACATATCTTACCCCCCCCCTATCATCAGTACATATCTTACCCCCCTATCATCAGTACATATCTTAACCCCCCCATCATCAGTACATATCTTACCCCCATCATCAGTACATATCTTACCCCCCCCCATCAGTACATATCTTACCCCCATCATCAGTACATATCTTACCCCCCCTATCATCAGTACATATCTTACCCCCACCCCCATCATCAGTACATATCTTACCCCCCATCATCAGTACATATCTTACCCCCCCATCATCAGTACATATCTTACCCCCCCCATCATCAGTACATATCTTACCCCCCCCTCCCATCATCAGTACATATCTTACCCCCCATCATCAGTACATATCTTACCCCCTCCCATCATCAGTACATATCTTACCCCCATCATCAGTACATATCTTACCCCCCCTATCATCAGTACATATCTTACCCCCCCCTATCATCAGTACATATCTTACCCCCTATCATCAGTACATATCTTACCCCCCCCCCCATCATCAGTACATATCTTACCCCCCCCTATCATCAGTACATATCTTACCCCCCCATCATCAGTACATATCTTACCCCCCCCTATCATCAGTACATATCTTACCCCCCCCTATCATCAGTACATATCTTACCCCCCCTCCTATCATCAGTACATATCTTACCCCCCCCATCATCAGTACATATCTTACCCCCCCATCATCAGTACATATCTTACCCCCCCCCCCATCATCAGTACATATCTTACCCCCCCATCATCAGTACATATCTTACCCCCATCATCAGTACATATCTTACCCCCCCCCATCATCAGTACATATCTTACCCCCCTCCTATCATCAGTACATATCTTACCCCCCCATCATCAGTACATATCTTACCCCCATCATCAGTACATATCTTACCCCCCCCTCATCATCAGTACATATCTTACCCCCCATCAGTACATATCTTACCCCTCATCAGTACATATCTTACCCCCCATCATCAGTACATATCTTACCCCCATCATCAGTACATATCTTACCCCCCAGCACATATCATCAGTACATATCTTACCCCCCCCCCCATCATCAGTACATATCTTACCCCCCCCCATCAGTACATATCTACCCCACCCCATCAGCACATATCTTACCCCCCCCCCATCATCAGTACATATCTTACCCCCATCATCAGTACATATCTTACCCCCCCCACCATCAGTACATATCTTACCCCCCATCATCAGCACATATCTTACCCCCATCATCAGTACATATCTTACCCCCCATCATCCCCCCCCATCATCATCAGTACATATCTTACCCCCCTATCATCAGCACATATCTTACCCCCCTCCCATCAGTACATATCTTACCCCCCATCATCAGTACATATCTTACCCCCTCCCATCATCAGTACATATCTTACCCCCCATCATCAGTACATATCTTACCCCCCCATCATCAGTACATATCTTACCCCCCCCATCATCAGTACATATCTTACCCCCTCCTATCATCAGTACATATCTTACCCCCTATCATCAGTACATATCTTACCCCCCCCATCATCAGTACATATCTTACCCCCTCCATCATCAGTACATATCTTACCCCCCTATCATCAGTAATATCTTAACCCCCCTCCCATCATCAGTACATATCTTACCCCCATCATCAGTACATATCTTACCCCCCCCCATCATCAGTGCATATCTTACCCCCCTCCATCATCAGTACATATCTTACCCCCCACCCATCATCAGTACATATCTTACCCCCCCATCATCATCAGTACATATCTTACCCCCCCCCTATCATCAGTACATATCTTACCCCCTATCATCAGTACATATCTTACCCCCCTATCATCAGTACATATCTTACCCCCCCATCATCAGTACATATCTTACCCCCCATCCCTTACCCCCTATCATCAGTACATATCTTACCCCCCATCATCAGTACATATCTTACCCCCCCCCATCATCAGTACATATCTTACCCCCATCATCATCAGCACATATCTTACCCCCCCCATCATCAGTACATATCTTACCCCCCATCATCAGTACATATCTTACCCCCTCCTATCATCAGTACATATCTTACCCCCCTCCATCATCAGTACATATCTTACCCCCCTATCATCAGTACATATCTTACCCCCTCCCCCATCATCAGTACATATCTTACCCCCCATCCCATCAGTACATATCTTACCCCCCATCAGTACATATCTTACCCCCCCCCATCATCAGTACATATCTTACCCCCCCCATCATCAGTACATATCTTACCCCCCCATCATCCACATATCTTTAGTCATCAGTACATATCTTGCCCCCCCCCCATCAGTGCATATCTTACCCCCCTATCATCAGTACATCTTACCCCATCATCAGTACATATCTTACCCCCCTATCCCCTTACCCCCCCATCATCAGTACATATCTTACCCCCTATCATCAGCACATATCTTACCCCCCCCCCTATCATCAGTACATATCTTACCCCCCCCCATCATCAGTACATATCTTACCCCCCCCCCATCATCAGTACATATCTTACCCCCCCCTATCATCAGTACATATCTTACCCCCCCCCCTATCATCAGTACATATCTTACCCCCCCCCATCATCAGTACATATCTTACCCCCCCCATCATCAGTACATATCTTAACCCCCTCCCATCATCAGTACATATGTTAACCCCCCCCCATCCCATCAGTACATATCTTACCCCCCCTCCTATCATCAGTACATATCTTACCCCCCTCCCATCATCAGTACATATCTTACCCCCCCATCATCAGTACATATCTTACCCCCCATCATCAGTACATATCTTACCCCCCCATCATCAGTACATATCTTACCCCCACCCTATCATCAGTACATATCTTACCCCCTATCAGTACATATCTTACCCCCCATCATCAGTACATATCTTACCCCCCCTCCCATCATCAGTACATATATCTTACCCCCATCATCAGTACATATCTTACCCCCCCATCAGTACATATCTTAACCCCCCATCATCAGTACATATCTTACCCCCCCCATCAGCACATATCTTACCCCCCCCATCATCAGTACATATCTTACCCCCCATCATCAGTACATATCTTACCCCCTATCATCAGTACATATCTTACCCCCCCCATCATCAGTACATATCTTACCCCCCCCCTATCATCAGTACATATCTTACCCCCCTCCTATCATCAGTACATATCTTACCCCCCCACCATCAGTACATATCTTACCCCCCCCATCATCAGTACATATCTTACCCCCCATCATCAGTACATATCTTACCCCCCCCTCCCATCATCAGTACATATCTTACCCCCCCATCATCAGTACATATCTTACCCCCCCCATCATCAGTACATATCTTACCCCCCTCCTATCATCAGTACATATCTTACCCCCCTATCATCAGTACATATCTTACCCCCCCATCATCAGTACATATCTTACCCCCCATCATCAGTACATATCTTACCCCCCCCCTATCATCAGTACATATCTTACCCCCCCATCAGCACATATCTTACCCCCCCATCATCAGTACATATCTTACCCCCCTCCTATCATCAGTACATATCTTACCCCCCCCATCATCAGTACATATCTTACCCCCCCCTATCATCAGTACATATCTTACCCCCCCCTATCATCAGTATCATCAGTACATATCTTACCCCCCACCCATCAGCACATATCTTACCCCCCCCCATCATCAGTACATATCTTACCCCCCCATCATCAGTACATATCTTACCCCCACCCCATCAGTACATATCTTACCCCCCCATCATCAGTACATATCTTACCCCCCCCATCATCAGTACATATCTTACCCCCCCATCATCAGTACATATCTTACCCCCCCCATCAGTGCATATCTTGCCCCCCTATCATCAGTACATATCTTACCCCCCCCCATCATCAGCACATATCTTACCCCCCTATCATCAGTACATATCTTACCCCCCCCCCTATCCCATATCTTATCCATCAGTACATATCTTACCCCCCCCATCATCAGTACATATCTTACCCCCCCTATCATCAGTACATATCTTACCCCCCATCATCAGTACATATCTTACCCCCCCCATCATCAGTACATATCTTACCCCCCCCACATATCAGTACATCATCTTACATATCTTACCCCTCCTATCATCAGTACATATCTTACCCCTCCTATCATCAGTACATATCTTACCCCCCTCCCATCATCAGTACATATCAACCCCCATCCCATCGTCAGTACATATCTTACCCCCCCTATCATCAGTACATATCTTACCCCCCCCTATCATCAGTACATATCTTACATCAGTACCTTACCCCCCTATCATCAGTACATATCTTACCCTCCCCATCATCAGTACATATCTTACCCCCCACCCTATCATCAGTACATATCTTACCCTTACCCCCCCATCATCAGTACATATCTTACCCCCCCCCTCCCATCATCAGTACATATCTTACCCCCCTATCATCAGTACATATCTTACCCCCCATCATCAGTACATATCTTACCCCCCTATCATCAGTACATATCTTACCCCCCCATCATCAGTACATATCTTACCCCCCATCATCATCAGTACATATCTTACCCCCCCCCATCATCAGTACATATCTTACCCCCCATCATCAGTACATATCTTACCCCCCTCCCCCCATCATCAGTACATATCTTACATATCTTACCCCCCCTCATCAGTACATATCTTACCCCCCTATCATCAGTACATATCTTACCCCCCCTCCTATCATCAGTACATATCTTACCCCCCCCTATCATCAGTACATATCTTACCCCCTCCTATCATCAGTACATATCTTACCCCCCCCCATCAGTACATATCTTACCCCCCCTCCTATCATCAGTACATATCTTACCCCCCCCCTATCATCAGTACATATCTTACCCCCTCCCATCATCAGTACATATCTTACCCCCTCCTATCATCAGTACATATCTTACCCCCTATCATCAGTACATATCTTACCCCCCTCCTATCATCAGTACATATCTTACCCCCCCCTATCATCAGTACATATCTTACCCCCCATCATCAGTACATATCTTACCCCCCCCATCCTATCATCAGTACATATCTTACCCTCCTATCATCAGTACATATCTTACCCCCCTCCCATCATCAGTATAGTCTTCCATCCCCTTCCTCAATCAGTACATATCTTGTATCATCATCTATCTTACCCCCCCATCATCAGTACATATCTTACCCCCTCCCATCATCAGTACATATCTTACCCCCCCCATCATCAGTACATATCTTACCCCCCCCCATCATCAGTACATATCTTACCCCCTCCTATCATCAGTACATATCTTAGTCAGTCATATCTTACCCCCCTATCATCAGTACATATCTTACCCCCCCCCCCCTATCATCAGTCATATCTTATCAGTACATATCTTACCCCCTATCATCAGTACATATCTTACCCCCATCAGTACATATCTTACCCCCCCCCCATCAGTACATATCTTACCCCCCCCCCCATCATCAGTACATATCTTACCCCCCTATCATCAGTACATATCTTACCCCCCTATCATCAGTACATATCTTACCCCCCCATCATCAGTGTATATCTTACCCCCATCATCAGTACATATCTTACCCCCTCCTATCATCAGTACATATCTTACCCCCCCTATCATCAGTACATATCTTACCCCCCTATCATCAGTACATATCTTACCCCCCCCCCTCCTATCATCAGTACATATCTTCAGCACATATCTTACCCCCATCATCAGTACATATCTTACCCCCATCAGTACATATCTTACCCCCCATCATCAGTACATATCTTACCCCCATCATCAGTATATCTTACCCCCCATCATCAGTACATATCTTACCCCCCCCATCATCAGTACATATCTTACCCCCCCCCATCAATAATATCTTACCCCCTATCATCAGTACATATCTTACCCCCTCCTATCATCAGTACATATCTTACCCCCCCTCATCAGTACATATCTTACCCCCCTATCATCAGTACATATCTTACCCCCCCTCCTATCATCAGTACATATCTTACCCCCCCTATCATCAGTACATATCTTACCCCCCCTCCTATCATCAGTACATATCTTACCCCCCCCCCTATCATCAGTACATATCTTACCCCCCCCCATCATCAGTACATATCTTACCCCCCATCATCAGTACCTCATCATCAGTACATATCTTACCCCCCCATCATCAGTACATATCTTACCCCCCTCCCCATCAGCACATATCTTACCCCCCCATCATCAGTACATATCTTACCCCCCATCAGTACATATCTTACCATCATCAGTACATATCTTACCCCCCCCCATCATCAGTACATATCTTACCCCCCCCCATCATCAGCACATATCTTACTGTCCCATCATCAGTACATATCTTACCCCCCCATCATCAGTACATATCTTACCCCCTCCTATCATCAGTACATATCTTACCCCCCCCCATCATCAGTACATATCTTACCCCCCCCAGTACATCATCATCAGTACATATCTTACCCCCCTATCATCAGTACATATCTTACCCCCCTCCTATCATCAGTACATATCTTACTCCCCCTATCATCAGTACATATCTTACCCCCTATCATCAGTACATATCTTACCCCCCCTCCTATCATCAGTACATATCTTACCCCCCCCTATCATCAGTACATATCTTACCCCCCCCCCCCCATCATCAGTACATATCTTACCCCCCCCCCATCATCACCTTACCCCTCCTATCATCAGTACATATCTTACCCCCCCCCCCCCCCATCATCAGTACATATCTTACCCCCCCCATATCTTACCCCCCCCCCCCCCATCAGTACATATCTTACCCCCCCCATCATCAGTACATATCTTACCCCCCCTCCTATCATCAGTACATATCTTACCCCCCTATCATCAGTACATATCTTACCCCCCCTCCTATCATCAGTACATATCTTACCCCCCCTATCATCAGTACATATCTTACCCCCCCATCATCAGTACATATCTTACCCCCCTCCCATCATCAGTACATATCTTACCCCCCCTATCATCAGTACATATATCTTACCCCCTCCCATCATCAGTACATATCTTACCCCCCATCATCAGTACATATCTTACCCCCCCCATCATCAGTACATATCTTACCCCTCCTATCATCAGTACATATCTTACCCCCCATCATCAGTACATATCTTACCCCACCCCATCAGCACATATCTTACCCCCCCATCATCAGTACATATCTTACCCCCCCATCATCAGTACATATCTTACCCCCATCATCAGTACATATCTTACCCTCCCCCCATCATCAGTACATATCTTACCCCCCCCCCCCCATCATCAGTACATATCTTACCCCCTCCCATCATCAGTACATATCTTACCCCCCCCCCATCATCAGTACATATCTTACCCCCCTATCATCAGTACATATCTTACCCCCCATCATCAGTACATATCTTACCCCCCCATCAGTACATATCTTACCCCCCACCCCATCAGTACATTCTTACCCCCCCCCCCATCATCAGTACATATCTTACCCCCCACCCCATCAGTACATATCTTACTTCATCAGTACATATCTTACCCCCCCCCCCATCATCAGTGCATATCTTACCCCCCTATCATCAGTACATATCTTACCCCCCATCATCAGCACATATCTTACCCCCCTATCATCAGTACATATCTTACCCCCCTATCATCAGCACATATCTTACCCCCTCCTATCATCAGACATAACTTACCCCCCCATCCTTACTCATCAGTGGTATCTTGTCCCACATATCTTACCCCCTATCATCAGTACACTTAATCTTACTATCTTCCTTCATCAGCACATATCTTGTCCCCCCCATCATCAGTACATATCTTACCCCCCCATCATCAGTACATATCTTACCCCCCCCTTGTCATCACGGATATCATCAACATATCTTACCCCCCCTATCATCAGTACATATCTTACCCCCTATCACTATATCTTACCCCCCTGAAAACTATCATCAGTACATATCTTACCCCCCATCATCAGTACATATCTTGTCCCCCTCCCATCATCAACATATCTTACTTCCTTACTTGATCAGTACATTCTTACCCCCTCCTATCATAATAACTATCTTCCCCCCTCCCATCATCAGTCATATCTTACCCCCATCATCAGATATCTTACCCCCCCTACTTCCCATCATCAGATATCTTACCCCCCTATCATCAGTATCTTGGCCCCCCATCATCAGTACATATCTTACGGATCATCAGTACATATCTTACCCCCCCCTATCATCAGTACATATCTTACCCCCCCATCAGCACATATCTTACCCCCCATCATCAGTTATCTTACCCCCCATCATCAGTACATATCTTACCCTCCCATCATCAGTACATATGGCCCCTGTCAGTACATATCTTACCCTCCCATCATCAGTACATATCTTACCCCACCTATCATCAGTACATATCTTACCCCTCATGGCACATATCTTGCCCCCCTCCTATCAGTACATATCTTACCCCCCCATCATCAGTACATATCTTACCCCCCCTATCATCAGTACATATCTTACCCCCCCATCATCAGTACATATCTTAATCATCAGTACATATCTTACCCCTCCCTATCATCAGCATATCTTACCCCCCCATCATCAGCATATCTTACCCCCTGTCATCAGTACATATCTTAATCAGTACATATCTTACCCCTATCATCAGCATTATCTTAGCCTCCCATCATCAGTACATATCTTACCCCCCCATCATCAGTACATATCTTACCCCCTCCCATCATCAGTACATATCTTACCCCCCATCATCAGTACATATCTTACCCCCCATCAGCACATATCTTACTTACCCCCCTTACCCCCTATCATCAGTACATATCTTACCCCCTATCATCAGTACATATCTTACTAATCATCAGTACATATCTTACCCCCTATCATCAGCACATATCTTACCCCCTCCCAGTACATATCATCATCAGTACATATCTTACCCCCCACCCCCCATATCTTACCCCCACCCCATCAGTACATATCTTACCCCCCCATCAGCACATATCTTGCCCCCCCCATCATCAGTACATATCTTACCCCCCCTATCATCAGTACATTATCTTAGCCTGGGGGGGCACATATCTTACCCCCCCCATCATCAGTACATATCTTACCCCCCCCATCATCAGTACATATCTTACCCCCCCCCCCCCCATCATCAGTACATATCTTACCCCCATCCAGCACATATCTTAATCATCAGTACATATCTTACCCCCCTATCATCAGTGCATATCTTACCCCCAGCCCATCAGTCAGTACATATCTTACCCCCACCATCATCAGTACATATCTTACCCCCCTATCATCAGTACATATCTTACCCCCCCTCCCATCATCAGTACATATCTTACCTCCTATCATCAGTACATATCTTACCCCCCTCCCATCATCAGTACATATCTTACCCCCCCATCATCAGTACATATCTTATTATCATCAGCATATCTTACCCCCCCCCTATCATCAGTACATATCTTACCCCCCCATCATCAGTACATATCTTACCACTATAATGCATTCTTACCCCCCCATCAAGCCATATCTTACCCCCCCTAGATCAAGTACATATCTTACCCCCCATCATCAGTACATATCTTATTATCAAGCCATATCTTGATATCTTACCCCTCCTATCATCAGTACATATCTTACCCCCTCCCATCATCAGTACATATCTTACCCCCCTATCATCAGTACCTTACCCCCTATCATCAGTACATATCTTACCCCCTATCATCAGTACATATCTTACCCCCCTATCATCAGTACATATCTTATTATGAAGCCTGGGGGGGTACATATCTTACCCCCCCATCATCAGTACATATCTTACCATCATCAGTACATATCTTACCCCCCCCCCCCATATCAAGCCAGTACATATCTTACCCCCCCCATCATCAGTACATATCTTACCCCCCCCTCATCATCAGTACATATCTTACCCCCCATCATCAGTAATATCTTACCCCCCTTATCATCAGTACAGCCCCCCCCCATCATCAGTATAATCATCAGTACATATCTTAACCCCATCATCAGTACATATCTTATTCATCAGTACATATCTTACCCCCATCATCAGTACATATCTTACCCCCCCTATCATATAATATCTTATCCTGGGGTCAGTACATATCTTACCCCCCTCCCATCATCAGTACAATCTTACCCCCCCCCATCATCAGTACATATCTTACCCCCATCATCATAATGCATTATGAAGTACATATCTTACCCCCCCCCTATCATCAGTACATATAGCCCCATCATCAGTACATATCTATATCATCAGCATATCTTAAGCCTCATCAGTACATATCTTATATCATCAGTACATATCTTACCCCCCTATCATCAGTACTATAATGCATTCTTACCCCCTCAAGCCATCAGGGGTATCTTACCCCCCCATCATCAGTACATATCTTACCACCCATCATCAGTACATATCTTACCCCCAGCCATCATCAGTACATATCTTACCCCCCCCATCATCAGCTATCTTACCCCCCCCATATCATCAGTACATTCTGAAGCCTCCTATCATCAGAGGATCTTACCCCCCCTCAGTACATATCTTACCCTATCATCAGTACATATCTTAAGCCCATCATCAGTACATATCTTACCCCCCCATCATCAGTACATATCTTACCCCCCCTATCATCAGTACATATCTTAAGCCTGGGGGGATACCCCCCCATCATCAGTACATATCTTACCCCCCACCCCATCAGTACATATCTTACCCCCCCCATCATCAGCCATATCTTATACCCCCTATCATCAGTACATATCTTACCCCCCCCTATCATCAGTACATATCTTACCCCCCTTCATCAGTACATATCTTACCCCCCTCCTATCATCAGTACATACTTACCCCCCCTCCCATCATCAGTACATATCTTAACCCCTCCTATCATCAGTACATATCTTACCCCCTATCATCAGTACATATCTTACCCCCTCCTATCATCAGTACATATCTTACCCCCCCCTATCATCAGCACATATCTTACCCCCCTATAATCAGTACATATCACCTCCTATCATCAGTACATATCTTACCCCCCCCCCCATCATCAGTACATATCTTACCCCCATCATCAGCCTGGGGGGTACATATCTTACCCCCTCCCATCATCAGTACATATCTTACCCCCCCATCATCAGTGCATTCTGAAGCCCCATCATCAGTACATATCTTACCCCCCATCATCAGTACATATCTTAACCACTATCATCATGCATATCTTACCCCCCCATCATCAGTACATATCTTACCCCCATCATCAGTACATATCTTAACCCCTATCATCAGTACATATCTTACCCCCCTCCATCATCAGTACATATCTTACCCCCCCCCTATCATCAGTACATATCTTACCCCCTCCTATCATCAGTACATATCTTACCCCCTCCTATCATCAGTACATATCTTACCCCCCCAGTACATATCTTATCAGTACATATCTTACCCCCTATCATCAGTACATATCTTACCCCCCTCCTATCATCAGTACATATCTTACCCCCATCATCAGTACATATCTTACCCCCCTCCCATCATCAGTACATATCTTACCCCTGGGGGGTACATATCTTCACCCCTTACCCCCATCATCAGTACATATCTTACCCCCCCTATCATCAGTACATATCTTACCCCCCCCTATGCATCAGTACATATCTTACCCCCCTATCATCAGTATATCTAAATCATCAGTACATATCTTAACCATCATCAGTGCATATATTAAGCCTCAGGGGGGATCTTACCCCCCCCATCATCAGTACATATCTTACCCCCCATCATCAGTACATATACCCCCCATCAGTACATATCTTAAGCCTCAGGGGATATCTTACCCCCTCCCATCATCAGTACATATCTTAACCCCCTATCATCATAATGCATTCATCAGAAGCTTTACCCCCCCCCATCATCAGTACATATCTTAATCATCAGTACATATCTTAACCATCATCAGCAATGCATTCATCAGTACATATCTTACTGGGGGGTATATCTTAAATCAGTAATAGCTAACCATCTAGTAATGCATTATCATCAGTACTGGGGGATACTCCCATCATCAGGTATATCTTACCCCTATCATCAGTACATATCTTACCCCCTCCCATCATCAGTACATATCTTACCCCCCTCCTATCATCAGTACATATCTTACCCCCTACTCAGTACATGCTTATCCCATCATCAGTACATATCTTACCCCCCCCCCCCCCCATCATCAGTACATATCTTACCCCCCATCATCAGTACATATCTTACCCCCCTTACCCCCCCATCATCATACATATCTTACCCCCCTTCATCAGTACAGCTTACCCCCCCCTCCTCCTATCAGTACATATCTTACCCCCTCCCATCATCAGTACATATCTTGAAGCCTGGGGGTATCTTACCCCCCCATCATCAGTACATATCTTACCACATCAGTACATATCTTACCCCCCTCCTATCAAGCCATATCTTACCCCCTATCATCAGTACATATCTTACCCCCCCCTATCATCAGTACATATCTTACCCCCCCCATCATCAGTACATATCTTACCCCCTCCCATCATCAGTACATATCTTACCCCCCCTATCATCAGTACATATCTTACCCCCCCCCATCAGTACATATCTTAATCAGTACATATCTTACCCCCTATCATCAGTACATATCTTACCCCCCCCATCATCAGCCTTACCCCCCCCCCTCCATCATCAGTACATATCTTCATCCCCCCCCCATCATCAGTACATATCTTACCCCCTCCCATATCAGTACATATCTTACCCCCCCATCATCAGTACATATCTTACCCCCCCATCATCAGTACATATCTTACCCCCTCCCATCATCAGTACATATCTTAATCATCAGTACATATCTTACCCCCCCCATCATCAGTACATATCTTATTCATCAGTACATATCTTACCCCCCCATCATCAGTACATATCTTACCCCCCCCCTCATCAGTATAGCTTACCCCCCCATCATAGTACATATCATTATCAGAATATCCTCCCATCATCAGTACATATCTTACCCCCTATCATCAGTACATATCTTACCCCCCCCCTATCATCAGTACATTCTTACCCCCTCCCATCATCAGTACATATCTTACCCCCCCCCTCCCATCATCAGTACATATCTTACCCCCATCATCAGTACATGCTTACCCCCCCCATCATCAGTACATATCTTACCCCCCCCCCATCAGCACATATCTCATCATCAGCTATCTTACCCCCTCCCCATCATCAGTACATATCTTACCCCTCCCATCATCAGTACATATCTTACCCCCTCCTATCATCAGTACTATCTTACCCCCTCCCATCATCAGTACATATCTTACCCCCCCCCTATCATCAGTACATATCTTACCCCCCTCCTATCATCAGTACATATCTTACCCCCCCATCATCAGTACATATCTTACCCCCTCCTATCATCAGTACATATCTTACCCCCCTATCATCAGTACATATCTTACCCCCCTCCTATCATCAGTACATATCTTAATCATCAGTACATATCTTACCCCCTCCTATCATCAGTACATATCTTACCCCCCTATCATCAGTACATATCTTACCCCCCTATCATCAGTACATATCTTACCCCCCTGGGGGGTACATATCTTACCCCCCACCCATCAGTACATATCTTACCCCCCCCATCATCAGTACATATCTTACCCCCCCCCATCATCAGTACATATCTTACCCCCCTATCATCAGTACATATCTTACCCCCCCCATCATCAGTACATATCTTACCCCCCCTCCTATCATCAGTACATATCTTACCCCCCCCCATCATCAGTACATATCTTACCCCCCTATACATCACCCCATCCCATATCATGCATATCTTACCCCCCCCCATCATCAGTACATATCTTACCCCCCCCCCATCATCAGTACATATCTTACCCCCCCCTATCATCAGTACATATCTTACCCCCCCCATCATCAGTACATATCTTACCCCCCCTCCTATCATCAGTACATATCTTACCCCCCTCCCTCCTATCATCAGTACATATCTTACCCCCCCCATCATCAGTACATATCTTACCCCCCCTATCATCAGTACATATCTTACCCCCCCAATCAGCAGTACATATCTCAGTACATATCTTACCCCCCTCCCTATCATCAGTACATATCTTACCCCCCCCCTATCATCAGTACATATCTTACCCCCCCCCTATCATCAGTACATATCTTACCCCCCCCAGTACCCATCATCAGTACATATCTTACCCCCTCCTATCATCAGTACATATCTTACCCCCCTCCCATCATCAGTACATATCTTACCCCCCATCATCAGTACATATCTTACCCCCCTCCTATCATCAGTACATATCTTACCCCCCCCCATCATCAGTACATATCTTACCCCCCTCCTATCATCAGTACATATCTTACCCCCCCCCTATCATCAGTACATATCTTACCCCCCCTATCATCAGTACATATCTTACCCCCCCCCTCATCATCAGTACATATCTTACCCCCCCTATCATCAGTACATATCTTACCCCCCCCATCATCAGTACATATCTTACCCCCCCCATCATCAGTACATGATCATCAGTACATATCTTACCCCCCTCATCAGTACATATCTTACCCCCCCCCCATCATCAGTACATATCTTACCCCCCCATCATCAGTACATATCTTACCCCCTATCATCATCAGTACATATCTTATCAGTACATGTCTTACCCCCCCATCATCAGTACATATCTTACCCCCCATCATCAGTACATATCTTACCCCCCCCCTATCATCAGTACATATCTTACCCCCCATCATCAGTACAGGTTACCCCCCACCCCCTTACCCCATCAGGGTACATATCTTACCCCCCCATCAGTACATATCTTAGGTCAGTACATATCTTACCCCCCCCCCCATCATCAGTACATATCTTACCCCCCCATCATCAGTACATATCTTACCCCCCATCATCAGTACATATCTTACCCCCCCCATCATCAGCACATATCTTACCCCCCTCCCATCATCAGTACATATCACCCCCCTATCATCAGTACATATCTTACCCCCCCTCCTATCATCAGTACATATCTTACCCCCCATCAGTACCTGTACCCCCCTATCATCAGTACATATCTTACCCCCTCCTATCATCAGTACATATCTTACCCCCCTATCATCAGGTGTATCTTGATCATCAGTACATATCTTACCCCCCTCCTATCATCAGTACATATCTTACCCCCCATCATCAGTACATATCTTACCCCCCTATCATCAGTACATATCTTACCCCCCCCCCTATCATCAGTACATATCTTGTATCATCAGTACATATCTTACCCCCCCCATCATCAGTACATATCTTACCCCCCCCCCATCATCAGTACATATCTTACCCCCCACCCCATCAGACATATCTTACATCATCAGTACATATCTTACCCCCCCCATCATCAGTACATATCTTACCCCCCCCCAGGTACAGGTGTCTTCCCCACCCCATCAGCATATCTTACCCCCCCCCCATCAGTACATATCTTACAGGTCATCAGCACATATCTTACCCCCTCCCCATCATCAGTACATATCTTACCCCCTATCATCAGTACATATCTTACCCCCTCCTATCATCAGTACATATCTTACCCCCCTCCTATCATCAGCACATATCTTACCCCCCCCTATCATCAGCACATATCTTACCCCCCTATCATCAGTACATATCTTACCCCCCCATCATCAGTACATATCTTACCCCCCTATCATCAGTACATATCTTACCCCCCTCCTATCATCAGGTATCTTACCCCCTCCTATCATCAGTACATATCTTACCCCCTATCATCAGTACATATCTTACCCCCCTATCATCAGCACATATCTTACCCCCCCCATCATCAGTACATATCTTACCCCCCCTATCAGTATATCTTACCCCCCATCAGTACATATCTTACCCCCCTATCATCAGCACATATCTTACTGATCATCAGTACATATCTTACCCCCCTATCATCAGTACATATCTTACCCCCTCCTATCATCAGTACATATCTTACCCCCCTATCATCAGTACATATCTTACCCCCTCCTCATCAGCACATATCTTACCCCCCTCCCATCATCAGTACATATCTTACCCCCCCCTATCATCAGGTATCTTACCCCCCCTCCTATCATCAGTACATATCTTACCCCCCCCTCCTATCATCAGTACATATCTTACCCCCCTATCATCAGTACATATCTTACCCCCCCCCTCCTATCATCAGTACATATCTTACCCCCCCCATCATCAGTACATATCTTACCCCCCCATCATCAGTACATATCTTACCCCCTCCTATCACCAGTACATATCTTACCCCCTATCATCAGTACATATCTTACCCCCCCTTCATCAGCACATATCTTACCCCCCTGTCATCAGTACATATCAGGTATCATCAGTACATATCTTAACCCCCCCCATCATCAGTACATATCTTAACCCCCCATCATCAGTACAGGTCTTAACCCCCCCCCATCAGTACATATCTTACCCCCCACCCCATCAGCACATATCTTACCCCCCCATCATCAGTACATATCTTACCCCCCCATCATCAGTACATATCTTACCCCCACCCCATCAGTACATATCTTACCCCCCCCCATCAGCACATATCTTACCCCCCCCTGATCAGTACATATCTTACCCCCCCCTCATCAGTACATATCTTACCCCCCCCCACCCCATCAGTAGATATCTTATGGTCATCAGCACATATCTTACCCCCTATCATCAGGTACATATCTTACCCCCCTCCTATCACCAGTACATATCTTACCCCCCCCCTCCTATCATCAGGTACATATCTTACCCCCCTATCATCAGTACATATCTTACCCCCCTCCTATCATCAGCACATATCTTACCCCCCCTATCATCAGTACATATCTTACCCCCCCCCCTATCATCAGCACATATCTTACCCCCCCTCCTATCATCAGTACATATCTTACCCCCCCTATCATCAGTACATATCTTACCCCCCTATCATCAGCACATATCTTACCCCCCCCCTATCATCAGCACATATCTTACCCCCCTCCCATCATCAGTACATATCTTACCCCCCTCCTATCATCAGTACATATCTTACCCCCCCCCTATCATCAGCACATATCTTACCCCCCTATCATCAGTACATATCTTACCCCCTATCATCAGTACATATCTTAACCCCCCATCATCAGTACATATCTTAACCCCCCATCATCAGTACATATCTTAACCCCCCATCATCAGTACATATCTTACCCCCACCCCATCAGCACATATCTTACATCATCAGTACATATCTTACCCCCCCCATCATCAGTACATATCTTACCCCCCCCATCATCAGTACATATCTTACCCCCCACCCCATCAGTACATATCTTACCCCCACCCCATCAGCACATATCTTACCCCCCTATCATCAGTACATATCTTACCCCCCCATCATCAGTACATATCTTACCCCCCCATCATCAGTACATATCTTCTCATGGTACATATCTTACCCCCCTATCATCAGTACATATCTTACCCCCCCCCATCATCAGTACATATCTTATATCATCAGCACATATCTTACCCCCCCCCCATCATCAGTACATATCTTACCCCCCCCATCATCAGTACATATCTTACCCCCCCCCATCAGTACATATCTTACCCCCCTATCATCAGGGATATCTTACCCCCCCCTATCATCAGCACATATCTTACCCCCCTATCATCAGTACATATCTTACCCCCCCTCCTATCATCAGTACATATCTTACCCCCCTCCTATCATCAGTACATATCTTACCCCCCCCATCATCAGTACATATCTTAACCCCCCTCCCATCATCAGTACATATGTTACCCCCATCCCATCGTCAGTACATATCTTACCCCCTCCTATCATCAGTACATATCTTACCCCCGGTCCCTATCATCAGTACATATCTTACCCCCCCCCCCCCATCATCAGTACATATCTTATCCCCCCATCATCAGTACATATCTTCCCCCCATCATCAGTACATATCTTACCCCCCCCATCATCAGTACATATCTTACCCCCCCACCCCCATCATCAGTACATATCTTAGGATCATCAGTACATATCTTACCCCCCCATCATCAGTACATATCTTACCCCCCCATCATCAGTACATATCTTATCCCCCCCATCATCAGTAATATCTTACCCCCCCATCATCAGTACATATGGCCCCCATCATCAGTACATATCTTACCCCCCCCCCCCCCCATCATCAGTACATATCTTATCCCCCCTCATCATCAGTACATATCTTATCCCCCCTCATCAGTACATATCTTATCCCCCCCCATCATCAGTACATATCTTACCCCCCATCATCAGTACATATCTTACCCCCCCCCCATCATCAGTACATATCTTACCCCCCATCATCAGTACATATCTTATCCCCCCATCATCAACATATCTTACCCCCCCCATCATCAGAATCTTATCCCCCCCCATCATCAGTACATATCTTACCCCCATCATCAGTACATATCTTATCCCCCCCCATCATCAGTACATATCTTATCCCCCCCCCATCATCAGTACATATCTTACCCCCCCCTATCATCAGTACATATCTTATCCCCCCCATCATCAGTACATATCTTATCCCCCCCATCATCAGTACATATCTTATCCCCATCATCAGTACATCTTATCCCCCCCCATCATCAGTACATATCTTACCCCCCCCCATCATCAGTACATATCTTACCCCCTCATCATCAGTACATATCTTATCCCCCCCCCCCATCATCAGTACATATCTTATCCCCCCCCATCATCAGTACATATCTTATCCCCCCCCCCCCCCCCCATCATCAGTACATATCTTATCCCCCCCATCATCAGTACATATCTTATCCCCCCATCATCAGTACATGGCTTATCCCCCCCATCATCAGTACATATCTTATCCCCCCCCATCATCAGTACATATCTTATCCCCCCCATCATCAGTACATATCTTATCCGCCCCATCATCAGTACATATCTTACCCCCCCATCATCAGTACATATCTTATCCCCCCCCCATCATCAGTACATATCTTATCCCCCCCCATCATCAGTACATATCTTATCCTCCCCATCATCAGTACATATCTTACCCCCCCCATCATCAGTACATATCTTACCCCATGCCATCCTTGTATTTCTGTATCAGTTTCTGCTTGTCTTCCTTGTCCTCCACCCAGTACTCACTGGGGATGACGTTCTGTGGACGTTATCCGACACTCTGGACAGGACCTGGGAAGAGGGAGGTTTAGTTGGACGGGACCCAACACTCTAAACAGCTGTAGTAGTCTCGTCTTAGTAAGCTGTAGTAGTCTCGTCTACCTCAATAAGCTGTAGTAGTCTCGTCTACCTCAATAAGCTGTAGTAGTCTCGTCTTCCTCAATAAGCTGTATTAGTCTCGTCTTCCTCAATAAGCTGTAGTAGTCTCATCTTCCTCAATAAGCTGTAGTAGTCTCATCTACCTCAATAAGCTGTAGTCGTCTCATCTTCCTCAATAAGCTGTAGTCGTCTCGTCTACCTCAATAAGCTCTAGTAGTCTCATCTTCCTCAATAAGCTGTAGTAGTCTCATCTACCTCAATAAGCTGTAGTAGTCTCATCTACCTCAATAAGCTGTAGTAGTCTCGTCTACCTCAATAAGCTCTAGTAGTCTCATCTTCCTCAATAAGCTGTAGTAGTCTCATCTTCCTCAATAAGCTGTAGTAGTCTCATCTTCCTCAATAAGCTGTAGTAGTCTGTCTACCTCAATAAGCTGTAGTAGTCTCATCTTCCTCAATAAGCTGTAGTAGTCTCATCTACCTCAATAAGCTGTAGTCGTCTCATCTACCTCAATAAGCTGTAGTAGTATTGTCTACCTCAATAAGCTGTAGTAGACTCATCTTCCTCAATAAGCTGTAGTAGTCTCATCTTCCTCAATAAGCTGTAGTAGTCTCATCTTCCTCAATAAGCTGTAGTAGTCTCATCTTCCTCAATAAGCTGTAGTAGTCTCATCTTCCTCAATAAGCTGTAGTAGTCTCATCTTCCTCAATAAGCTGTAGTAGTCTCATCTTCCTCAATAAGCTGTAGTAGTATTGTCTTCCTCAATAAGCTGTAGTAGTCTCGTCTACCTCAATAAGCTGTAGTAGTCTCGTCTACCTCAATAAGCTGTAGTAGTCTCGTCTTCCTCAATAAGCTGTAGTAGTCTCATCTTCCTCAATAAGCTGTAGTAGTCTCATCTTCCTCAATAAGCTGTAGTAGTATTGTCTACCTCAATAAGCTGTAGTAGTCTCATCTACCTCAATAAGCTGTAGTAGTCTCATCTACCTCAATAAGCTGTAGTAGTATTGTCTACATATTGCAGCATACACTGCTTTGGTTTTAGGTCTATATTTATTTATTGTCATGTGTTCATTGTATTTTTTACTACGTGCTGCAAAAGTAATTGTCCCTCGGGATAATGAAAACTACTTCCTTACTTGATGGTCTTGTCCCTCAGGATAATGAAAACTACTTCCTTACTTGATGGTCTTGTCCCTCAGGATAATGAAAACTACTTCCTTACTTGATGGTCTTGTCCCTCAGGATAATGAAAACTACTTCCTTACTTGATGGTCTTGTCCCTCGGGATAATAACTACTTCCTTACTTGATGGTCTTGTCCCTCGGGATAATAACTACTTCCTTACTTGATTATCTTGCTCTCGAACGTCTTGGCGCTCCTCCACTTGCGGATGCACTTGAGGCAGTAGCAGTGGCAGCAGTTGGACAGGATGCCGAAGCGTCTCTCACTGGGGTTGGCCTTGTCAAACACCACCTCCATACACACGCCACACTGCATGTCCTTACTGCGCTGGATGGCAAACGACAGCTCCATGTCCTTCTCATGGGCCTCGATGCAAGCCTGAAGAGGAACAACAAAGGTATAGCTAACCACTATAATGCATTATGAAGCCTGGGGGGGGTACTAAAGGTATAGCTAACCACTATAATGCATTATGAAGCCTGGGGGATAGAAAAGGTATAGCTAACCACTATAATGCATTATGAAGCCTGGGGGGGATACTAAAGGTATAGCTAACCACTAATGCATTATGAAGCCTGAGGGGGTGTGTACTAAAGGTATAGCTAACCACTAATGCATTATGAAGCCTGGGGGGAATACTAAAGGTATAGCTAACCACTATAATGCATTATGAAGCCTGGGGGGGATACTAAAGGTATAGCTAACCACTATAATGCATTATGAAGCCTGGGGGGGATACTAAAGGTATAGCTAACCACTATAATGCATTATGAAGCCTGGGGGGAATACTAAAGGTATAGCTAACCACTATAATGCATTATGAAGCCTGGGGGGGATACTAAAGGTATAGCTAACCACTATAATGCATTATGAAGCCTGGGGGGAATACTAAAGGTATAGCTAACCACTATAATGCATTATGAAGCCTGGGGGGATACTAAAGGTATAGCTAACCACTAATGCATTATGAAGCCTGGGGGAATACTAAAGGTAAAGCTAACCACTATAATGCATTATGAAGCCTGGGGGTACTAAAGGTATAGCTAACCACTAATGCATTATGAAGCCTGGGGGAATACTAAAGGTAAAGCTAACCACTATAATGCATTATGAAGCCTGGGGGGGTACTAAAGGTATAGCTAACCACTAATGCATTATGAAGCCTGGGGGGAATACTAAAGGTATAGCTAACCACTATAATGCATTATGAAGCCTGGGGGAATCCAAAGGTATAGCTAACCACTATAATGCATTATGAAGCCTGGGGGGGGCTAAAGGTATAGCTAACCACTATAATGCATTATGAGGCCTGGGGGGGGGGGGGAATACTACAGGTATAGCTAACCACTATAATGCATTATGAAGCCTGGGAGGAATACTAAAGGTATAGCTAACCACTATAATGCATTATGAAGCCTGGGGGGTACTAAAGGTATAGTAACCACTATAATGCATTATGAAGCCTGGGGGGGTGTATAGCTAACCACTAATGCATTATGAAGCCTGGGGGAATACTAAAGGTAAAGCTAACCACTATAATGCATTATGAAGCCTGGGGGAATCCTAAAGGTATAGGTAACCACTATAATGCATTATGAAGCCTGGGGGGAATACTAATGGTATAGCTAACCACTATAATGCATTATGAAGCCTGGGGGGGTACTAAAGGTATAGCTAACCACTATAATGCATTATGAAGCCTGGGGGGAATACTAAAGGTATAGCTAACCACTATAATGCATTATGAAGCCTGGGGGGGGGGGGTCCTAAGGGTATAGCTAACCACTATAATGCATTATGAAGCCTGGGGGGAATACTAAAGGTATAGCTAACCACTATAATGCATTATGAAGCCTGGGGAATACTACAGGTATAGCTAACCACTATAATGCATTATGAAGCCTGGGGGGGGGGGTACAGCTAACCACTATAATGCATTATGAAGCCTGGGGGGGTACTAAGGGATAGCTAACCACTATAATGCATTATGAAGCCTGGGGGGCATAAAGGTATAGCTAACCACTATAATGCATTATGAAGCCTGGGGGGGGGGGTACTAAGGGTATAGCTAACCACTATAATGCATTATGAAGCCTGGGGGGGGATACTAAAGGTATAGCTAACCACTATAATGCATTATGAAGCCTGGGGGGGGCATAAGGGTATAGCTAACCACTATAATGCATTATGAAGCCTGAGGGGGGGGGTACTAAAGGTATAGCTAACCACTATAATGCATTATGAAGCCTGGGGGTACTAAAGGTATAGCTAACCACTATAATGCATTATGAAGCCTGAGGGGGGGGGTACTAAGGGTATAGCTAACCACTATAATGCATTATGAAGCCTGGGGGTGGAGGATAAAGGTATAGCTTACCACTAGAATGCATTATGAAGCCTGGGGGATACTACAGGTATAGCTAACCACTATAATGCATTATGAAGCCTGGGGGGATACTAAAGGTATAGCTAACCACTATAATGCATTATGAAGCCTGGGGGGGGGATACTACAGGTATAGCTAACCACTATAATGCATTATGAAGCCTGGGGGGGGGAATACTAAAGGTATAGCTAACCACTATAATGCATTATGAAGCCTGGGGGGATAGAAAAGGTATAGCTAACCACTATAATGCATTATGAAGCCTGGGGGGGATAGAAAAGGTATAGCTAACCACTATAATGCATTATGAAGCCTGGGGGAGACCGTAATATATAAATACAGTATCTGACAGTAAAACAAGGAGACTAAGTACCACACAGCTGAGTTACATTAATTAACGCCTCACAAATGCATCTTGATTTGACCTTGGTGTGTTCTGATGGAGGGGTCGTATGTTGACAGGTACAGGTGTGTTCTGACGGAGGGGCGTGTGTTGACAGGTACAGGTGTGTTCTGACGGAGGGGCGTGTGTTGACAGGTACAGGTGTGTTCTGACGGAGGGGCGTGTGTTGACAGGTACAGGTGTGTTCTGACGGAGGGGCGTGTGTTGACAGGTACAGGTGTGTTCTGACGGAGGGGCGTGTGTTGACAGGTACAGGTGTGTTCTGACGGAGGGGCGTGTGTTGACAGGTACAGGTGTGTTCTGACGGAGGGGCGTGTGTGACAGGTACAGGTGTGTTCTGACGGAGGGGCGTGTGTTGACAGGTACAGGTGTGTTCTGACGGAGGGGCGTGTGTTGACAGGTACAGGTGTGTTCTGACGGAGGGGCGTGTGTTGACAGGTACAGGTGTGTTCTGACGGAGGGGCGTGTGTTGACAGGTACAGGTGTGTTCTGACGGAGGGGCGTGTGTTGACAGGTACAGGTGTGTTCTGACGGAGGGGCGTGTGTTGACAGGTACAGGTGTGTTCTGACGGAGGGGCGTGTGTTGACAGGTACAGGTGTGTTCTGACGGAGGGGCGTGTGTTGACAGGTACAGGTGTGTTCTGACAGAGGGGCGTGTGTTGACAGGTACAGGTGTGTTCTGACGGAGGGGCGTGTGTTGACAGGTACAGGTGTGTTCTGACGGAGGGGCGTGTGTTGACAGGTACAGGTGTGTTCTGACGGAGGGGCGTGTGTTGACAGGTACAGGTGTGTTCTGACGGAGGGGCGTGTGTTGACAGGTACAGGTGTGTTCTGACGGAGGGGCGTGTGTTGACAGGTACAGGTGTGTTCTGACGGAGGGGCGTGTGTTGACAGGTACAGGTGTGTTCTGACGGAGGGTGTGTTGACAGGTACAGGTGTGTTCTGACGGAGGGGCGTGTGTTGACAGGTACAGGTGTGTTCTGACGGAGGGGCGTGTGTTGACAGGTACAGGTGTGTTCTGACGGAGGGGCGTGTGTTGACAGGTACAGGTGTGTTCTGACGGAGGGGCGTGTGTTGACAGGTACAGGTGTGTTCTGACGGAGGGGCGTGTGTTGACAGGTACAGGTGTGTTCTGACGGAGGGGTCGTGTGTTGACAGGTACAGGTGTGTTCTGACGGAGGGGTCGTGTGTTGACAGGTACAGGTGTGTTCTGATGGAGGGGCGTGTGTTGACAGGTACAGGTGTGTTCTGATGGAGGGGTCGTGTGTTGACAGGTACAGGTGTGTTCTGATGGAGGGGCGTGTGTTGACAGGTACAGGTGTGTTCTGATGGAGGGGCGTGTGTTGACAGGTACAGGTGTGTTCTGATGGAGGGGCGTGTGTTGACAGGTACAGGTGTGTTCTGATGGAGGGGCGTGTGTTGACAGGACCGTTACCTTGGTGTGTTCTGATCGCTGTGCGTCGTTGGAGGGATGGAGCACCTGCAGACCGCACATGTCACACACGTCGCCGTGGAGATAGGCACAGTTGAGTCCATAGCGACACTCCCCCATGGCGGCGTAGGGACACAGAGTCTTCCTCAACTCCTTATCGTCTCCCGCCGGGTCTTTCTCTCGCTCCATCAGAGGACTCATCCCCGAGCCTTCAGACTTCACCGGGTCTGACGAGGAGGGGGAAGAGGAGGGGGAGAGAGGTGAGCGAAAAGGAGAGAGAGGTGGCGAGCCAGACACACACCCTGAATTAAGACACATGGAAACAGTCATCGACTTGGCGCCAACAAAATGGTGCCATTTATTTACCTCATGAGTCTGGTGGTCCTATAAACCAACTTGTAAATAAAAAGATGCTAAAATGCCCCCAAAAGGTAACAAAATCAACCAGAAGTCGCCCTCTCTCACTCACTCACTCACTCACTCACTCACTCACAGAAAAATACACCTGCTCAGTGGGAGACTGGATTGGGGAGCATTTGGCAGCAGACCAAACAGAAAGGGGATTCTGGGTATTCCAAGATGGCACCCCCATTTCCTATATAGAGACATTTCTGACCGGTGCCCACAGGGGCCAAAAGTACCGACTTAGTAGGTGACTGACAGTACATCATGTCCATCCTACAGGGAGACAGGAGGGACAAACAGAACGTGTCTTATTGACTTAGTAGGTGACTGACAGTATATCATGTCCATCCTACAGGGAGACAGGAGGGACAAACAGAACGTGTCTTATTGACTTAGTAGGTGACTGACAGTATATCATGTCCATCCTACAGGGAGACAGGAGGGACAAACTGATCGCTACATTCCAATCATCCATAAAGGCTTTTCATTTCACACCGCGTCCGGCCACATGGCAGAAGTTGGCAGACTGGCACTGTTGGCATATCAGTGGCTCAAGCTGAGGACACCCTGACAGACTGACACAAACTCACCCTGTCAGCAGTTGGGCTAGCTAAGGACACCATCTGCCTCTCAAATGGAACTCTATTCTGTACAGAGCGCACGGATTAAGACCGTAGTAACTAGGGTGTCCTTTTGACCGTAGTAACTAGGTGTCCTTTTGACCGTAGTAACTAGGGTGTCCTTTTGACCGTAGTAACTAGGGTGTCCTTTTGACCGTAGTAACTAGGGTGTCCTTTTGACCGTAGTAACTAGGGTGTCATTTTGACCGTAGTAACTAGGGTGTCATTTTGACCGTAGTAACTAGGGTGTCATTTTGACCGTAGTAACTAGGGTGTCCTTTTGACCGTAGTAACTAGGGTGTCCTTTTGACCGTAGTAACTAGGGTGTCCTTTTGACCGTAGCTTTGCTCTCCTCCTCCACTTCCACAGTTGAGCTAGCTAAGGATACCAGTCCCAAACAGCACCCTACTCCCTATACACAGTGTACAAAACATTAGGAACACCTACTCTTTCCATGACATAGACTGACCAGGTGAAAGATGAGATCCCTTATTGATGTTACCTGTTAAATCCACTTCAATCAGTGTAGATGAAGGGGAGGAGACAGGTGGTTTAAACATTTTTTTAAATTAAGTCTTGAGATGGATTGTGATGTGTGCCATTCAGAGGGTGAATGGACAAGACTAAATATTTCTGTGCCTTTGAACGGGGTACGGTAGTAGGTGCCAGGCGCACCGGTTAGAGTCAAGAACTGCAGCGCTGCTGGGTTTTTCCATGCTCAACAGTTTCCCGTATGTGTCTGAATGATCCACCACCCAAAGACCATCCAGACAACTTGACACAACTGTTGGGAAGCATTGGAGTCAACATGGGACCAGCATCCCTGGGGAACGCTTTTCAACACCTTGTAGAGTCAACATGGGACCAGCATCCCTGGGGAACGCTTTTCAACACCTTGTAGAGTCAACATGGGACCAGCATCCCTGGGGAACGCTTTTCAACACCTTGTAGAGTCAACATGGGACCAGCATCCCTGTGGAACGCTTTTCAACACCTTGTAGAGTCAACATGGGACCAGCATCCCTGGGGAACTTTTCAACACCTTGTAGAGTCAACATGGGACCAGCATCCCTGTGGAACGCTTTTCAACACCTTGTAGAGTCAACATGGGACCAGCATCCCTGGGGAACCTTTCAACACCTTGTAGAGTCAACATGGGACCAGCATCCCTGTGGAACGCTTTTAACACCTTGTAGAGTCAACATGGGACCAGCATCCGTGTGGAACTTTTCAACACCTTGAGAGTCAACATGGGACCAGCATCCCTGTGGAACGCTTTCGACACCTTGTAGAAGCCAGTAGGGCTGCACGATTAATTGATCACATTGAGACAACATGGCTCTGGGGTTAAGAAAGCTTTAGCAGCCTGGGTCCTGAATGAGGACCAACCAGTGTGACAGCAATCACGGTGGTAAAGACCACTGCGTTGAATGACTGGACCAGACAGGCTGCACCTTGCTTCGGTACGTGCTACATGTTAAGGCACTTTAACTTAATAATTTCAATAATAATAAAGTAATTATGTAAAGTAGGCTTCTGTCACAAGCTTCTGAGACACACTTACCCCTTCCACAATAGTATGGCTGGCCTGGTACAAACTCCGCCGCCATAACCCAGTCCCCCTGCCCCTGATCCATGAGGGTTCTCTGGGCCGTCTGCCGACTGACCACCCGCCGATCCACTGGGAACATGGATGCTATACGTATTGTGAAAGGGCGCAGGCGGAGGCAGGGGGTGGCAGCGACGGCACGTCTTCTTTAGAGTGTTCAAACCTGGGAGGGAGGGAGAGCGAGAGAAGGGGGAGAGAGAGAGAGAAGGGGGAAAGAGAGAGAAGGGGGAGAGAGAGAGAGAAGGGGGGAGAGAGAGAGAGAAGGGGGGGGAGAACTCAGAAGGGGGAGGGGGGAGAGAGAGAGGGGGAGAGAGAACAAGGGGGTCGAGAAGGGGGAGAGAGAGAGAGAGAAGGGGGAGAACAGAGAAGGGGGAGAGAGAGCAAGGGGGAGAGAGAGAGAAGGGGGAGAGAACAGAAGGGGGAGAGAGAGAGAGAAGGGGGAGAGAGAGAGAAGGGGGAGAGAAGAAGGGGGGAGAGAGAAGGGAAAGAGAGAAGGGAGAGACAGAGAAGGGAGAGAGAGAGAAGGGAGAGAGAGAGAAGGGAGAGAGAGAAAGGGAGAGAGAGAGAGGGAGAGAGAGAGAAGGGAGAGAGAGAGAAGGGAGAAGATGAGAGAGAGAGGGAGAGAAGAGAGAGGGAGAGAGGGAGAGAGGGAGACTGGGAGAGAGGGAGAGAGAGATGAGAGAGAGGAGAGAGAGAAACAGGGAGAGGGGAGGAGGGACCAGGGAGGAGGGAAGGGAGTCAGGGAGAGAGGGGGAGGAGGGAGAGGGGAGGAGGGAGAGGGGAGAAGGGAGGAGGGAGAGAGAGGGAGGGAGAGAGAGGAAGAAGGGGGGAGGTCAGAGAGCAAATGAGACAGGTCAGAAAAAGACGAGACAAAATAATAATTTAAATGATTCAATGTGAAGGTTCTCTTGCAGGGAACTGAACTCATCTTTACAACCAACTTTTAATTGAAGACAAAACTTCACCGTAGCTCCCTCAGAACCTTACACTATTGACATATATTTTAATATTTATTTAACATTTAACTAGTTAACTTGTTGGAGATCATTTTATATAGATGGTAAACAGAAGGGGGCCTAATATTGTTATATTGAAAACATAGCTCAAAATCAATCCAAACCTGTGCTGTGGTTCCTCATTCGCAAGACGACTGTTGGTGTTGTCGTTAGAATTATATATATATTATTGGATGTAATGGTATGTTGTTTTGTGGCTGTGTAAAGGCCATTACCTGCCCTCGGACTACGGATGCTAATTAGCTTTTGGCTAACCCGGAGCACACTTACATGGATGTTAAATTATTGTAAAATTGATGTGTGTGCATTGTCCCCTAAAAATGTAGTAACAGTCAACACAGATGTGTATAAAATCCCAACTGAGTAGTGTAGTACTAGTCTACACACTATACAACTCAGTTGGAATTCTATATATAAACATCTGTGTAGATGATAACTAACGTTTACATAACACGTTCTCAGGCTAGCATCTTCTCAGCTGTCAACATTAAAAACAGAGAGAGTACAGACCACTGCTATGAAGAGTCAAGATGTCAACGTTAAAAACAGAGAGTACAGACCACTGCTATGAAGGAAGAGTCAAGATGTCAACATTAAAAACAGAGAGTACAGACCACTGCTATGAAGGAAGAGTCAAGATGTCAACGTTAAAAACAGAGAGAGTACAGACCACTGCTATGAAGAGTCAAGATGTCAACATTAAAAACAGAGAGTACAGACCACTGCTATGAAGAGTCAAGATGTCAACGTTAAAAACAGAGAGTACAGACCACTGCTATGAAGAGTCAAGATGTCAACATTAAAAACAGAGAGTACAGACCACTGCTATGAAGGAAGAGTCAAGATGTCAACATTAAAAACAGAGAGAGTACAGACCACTGCTATGAAGAGTCAAGATGTCAACGTTAAAAACAGAGAGTACAGACCACTGCTATGAAGGAAGAGTCAAGCTGTCAACGTTAAAAACAGAGAGTACAGACCACTGCTATGAAGGAAGAGTCAAGATGTCAGCATTAAAAACAGAGAGAGTACAGACCACTGCTATGAAGAGTCAAGATGTCAACATTAAAAACAGAGAGTACAGACCACTGCTATGAAGGAAGAGTCAAGATGTCAACATCAAAAACAGAGAGAGTACAGACCACTGCTATGAAGGGTCAAGATGTCAACATTAAAAACAGAGAGAGTACAGACCACTGCTATGAAGAGTCAAGATGTCAGCATTAAAAACAGAGAGAGTACAGACCACTGCTATGAAGGAAGAGTCAAGATGTCAACATTAAAAACAGAGAGAGTACAGACCACTGCTATGAAGGAAGAGTCAAGATGTCAACATTAAAAACAGAGAGAGTACAGACCACTGCTATGAAGGAAGAGTCAAGATGTCAACATTAAAAACAGAGAGAGTACAGACCACTGCTATGAAGGAAGAGTCAAGATGTCAACATTAAAAACAGAGAGAGTACAGACCACTGCTATGAAGGAAGAGTCAAGATGTCAGCATTAAAAACAGAGAGAGTACAGACCACTGCTATGAAGAGTCAAGATGTCAGCATTAAAAACAGAGAGAGTACAGACCACTGCTATGAAGAGTCAAGATGTCAGCATTAAAAACAGAGAGAGTACAGACCACTGCTATGAAGAGTCAAGATGTCAGCATTAAAAACAGAGAGAGTACAGACCACTGCTATGAAGAGTCAAGATGTCAGCATTAAAAACAGAGAGAGTACAGACCACTGCTATGAAGGAAGAGTCAAGATGTCAACGTTAAAAACAGAGAGAGTACAGACCACTGCTATGAAGGAAGAGTCAAGATGTCAACATTATAAACAGAGAGAGTACAGACCACTGCTATGAAGAGTCAAGATGTCAGCATTAAAAACAGAGAGTACAGACCACTGCTATGAAGGAAGAGTCAAGATGTCAACATTAAAAACAGAGAGTACAGACCACTGCTATGAAGGAAGAGTCAAGATGTCAACATTAAAAACAGAGAGTACAGACCACTGTTATGAAGGAAGAGTCAAGATGTCAACATTAAAAACAGAGAGAGTACAGACCACTGTTATGAAGGAAGAGTCAAGATGTCAGCATTAAAAACAGAGAGAGTACAGACCACTGCTATGAAGAGTCAAGATGTCAGCATTAAAAACAGAGAGTACAGACCACTGCTATGAAGAGTCAAGATGTCAACATTAAAAACAGAGAGAGTACAGACCACTGCTATGAAGAGTCAAGATGTCAGCATTAAAAACAGAGAGAGTACAGACCACTGCTATGAAGAGTCAAGATGTCAGCATTAAAAACAGAGAGAGTACAGACCACTGCTATGAAGGAAGAGTCAAGATGTCCCTCTGGGGACTGGGCCTCGGTTTAGACTACAGCTGAAGACCTCTGGGGACTGGGTCTAGGTTTCTACTAGTCTACTTAGAGACCCAGACCGTCTCTGCTACTGCTGCTAGCCACCCTGGCCTTACAGACAAACTCAAGCATTGGGTAAACAAGAGGTGCAGATGGTGGGAGCAAGGACCGGGGGGGCGGGTGGAGAGACCGGAGGGGGATGAGGAACGCATTAATAAAATGACTTAAGAGCCGTGGAATCACACGAACCAACAGGGGAGGAGGGCAGTCAAAGAGAACAGCGAAGAGAGACACCGTTATGCAATTACCATCCTGCCCTGCAGTTCTCTCTCCCATCCTGCCCTGCAGTTCTCTCTCCCATCCTGCCCTGCAGTTCTCTCTCCCATCCTGCCCTGCAGTTCTCTCTCTCTCATCCTGCCCTGCAGTTCTCTCTCTCTCATCCTGCCCTGCAGTTCTCTCTCTCCCATCCTGCCCTGCAGTTCTCTCTCTCCCATCCTGCCCTGCAGTTCTCTCTCCCATCCTGCCCTGCAGTTCTCTCTCCCATCCTGCCCTGCAGTTCTCTCTCCCATCCTGCCCTGCAGTTCTCTCTCCCATCCTGCCCTGCAGTTCTCTCTCCCATCCTGCCCTGCAGTTCTCTCTCCCATCCTGCCCTGCCCTCTCCCATCCTGCCCTGCAGTTCTCTCTCCCATCCTGCCCTGCAGTTCTCTCTCCCATCCTGCCCTGCAGTTCTCTCTCCCATCCTGCCCTGCAGTTCTCTCTCCCATCCTGCCCTGCAGTTCTCTCTCCCATCCTGCCCTGCAGTTCTCTCTCCCCATCCTGCCCTGCAGTTCTCTCTCCCATCCTGCCCTGCAGTTCTCTCTCCCATCCTGCCCTGCAGTTCTCTCTCCCATCCTGCCCTGCAGTTCTCTCTCCATCCTGCCCTGCAGTTCTCTCTCCCATCCTGCCCTGCAGTTCTCTCTCCATCCTGCCCTGCAGTTCTCTCCCATCCTGCCCTGCAGTTCTCTCTCCATCCTGCCCTGCAGTTCTCTCTCCATCCTGCCCTGCAGTTCTCTCTCCATCCTGCCCTGCAGTTCTCTCTCCATCCTGCCCTGCAGTTCCTGCATCCTGCCCTCAGTTCTCTCCATCCATCCTATAGAATAATGAGAGCTGATACATCCATCATATGGACCTTCCTCCCTCCTCTAGCCCCCTTTCCTCCTAACTCCCCCTAACTCTTCTTCCTCCCTCCTCTCGCCCCCTATAGAATAACAACATATGGACTGACTGAGGAATCCCATACCAACATCAGGTCAATGCTACCATGTTCAAGTCCTCCTTCAGGTCTAGTTACATACCAACAGGTCAATGCTACACATGTTCAAGTCCTCCTTTAGGTCTAGTTACATAACATCAGGTCAACGCTACACATGTTCAAGTCCTCCTTTAGGTCTAGTTACATAACATCAGGTCAATGCTGACTGTTCAAGTCCTCCTTCAGGTCTAGTTACATACCAACAGGTCAATGCTACACATGTTCAAGTCCTCCTTCAGGTCTAGTTACATACCAACAGGTCAATGCTACACATGTTCAAGTCCTCCTTTAGGTCTAGTTACATACCATCAGGTCAATGCTACACATGTTCAAGTCCTCCTTTAGGTCTAGTTACATAACAACATCAGGTCAATGCTACACATGTTCAAGTCCTCCTTCAGGTCTAGTTACATAACATCAGGTCAATGCTACACATGTTCAAGTCCTCCTTTAGGTCTAGTTACATACCAACATGTCAATGCTACACATGTTCAAGTCCTCCTTTAGGTCTAGTTACATACCAACAGGTCAATGCTACACATGTTCAAGTCCTCCTTTAGGTCTAGTTACATAACATCAGGTCAATGCTACACCGGTTCTGGTCTAAGCCGTCTCAGTGGGAAAGCTAGAAGGCAAATGCTCACAGAGTCAGCAGCCTATGTATGGACTATGCAAATCCTTGTTATTACCATCTCGGCTAGACGGCTAACAAAAGCAAATTGAGTGCATCCCAAATAGCACCCTTATCCCCGATATAGAGCACTACATTTGATAAGGGCCCTGGGTCAAAAGTAGTGCACTAAATAGGGAAAGGGGGAGCCTTTTTGGGGACACAGACAAATTCTGTAAACAGACAGTTGACCTGGGAGCATGCTAGCAGCGGTAACTATGGGATGGTTACTATGGGGATGCTGCTAAAAGCAGACCAATAGGAGAGAGAGAGACGCTGTCTGAATTAACTGGTTGAACTCGTGTTCTGGTTTAAAGACTCAATGAGGAGTCATATATATATATATATATATATATATGCCTGCATCGTGGCTCCTGGATATCATTGGTTTAGCCTATTGTTAAAAAAATATATTAAAAAAAAAAAAACCGCAAATAGTAGTCAAATAGTAGTCCATTTAAAAATGTTTACTCGTACCTGCTAGCCCATTACAAAACTCTCACTTCACATAATACATACGACTCCTCAAAGGAGTGTCTCAACTCGGCACAATTAAAACATGTCTACTCGGCGCCATTTCAGTCTCAAGCCCATTTCCCAGCCGGCCATTTTGTTTTTAAAACAGATAACACCATGAAAGGCCTTGCTTGGACAAACATTCCTAGGAGTAACACAACAACACCGGATAGAATTACAACCCAAGATTATTTACACAGTAAGAGACATTGTAGGGCAGTCTGACTTCCTCAGAACACAATGTAAATATGGGTGTTTGATTTGGAGTGTTCTGAGTTGTTGGGTAATTGTCATGTTGACCTAGCGAGCCTGGGCGGTTTGGACAATCTTGCCCACTCCAACGGTCATTGTAATGACCAACCATAGGAGTTGGCAAGACCTCAAACATCTAGCACCGGGCTAATGTTTAACATCTAGCACCGGGCTAATGTTTTCCATCTGGGACCGGGCTAATGTTTTCCATCTGGCACCGGGCTAATGTTTTCCATCTGGGACCGGGCTAATGTTTTCCATCTGGGACCGGGCTAATGTTTTCCATCTGGGACCGGGCTAATGTTTTCCATCTGGGACCGGGCTAATGTTTTCCATCTGGGACCGGGCTAATGTTTTCCATCTGGGACCGGGCTAATGTTTTCCATCTGGGACCGGGCTAATGTTTTCCATCTGGGACCGGGCTAATGTTATCCATCTGGGACCGGGCTAATGTTTTCCATCTGGGACCGGGCTAATGTTTTCCATCTGGGACCGGGCTAATGGTTTCCATCTGGGACCGGGCTAATGGTTTCCATCTGGGACCAGGCTAATGTTATCCATCTGGGACCGGGCTAATGTTTTCCATCTGGGACCGGGCTAATGTTTTCCATCTGGGACCGGGCTAATGTTTTCCATCTGGGACCAGGCTAATGTTTTACATGTCAGTCATTTAGCAGACACTCTTATCTAGAGAGACTTACAGTTATTGCATTCATCTCCAGATAGCTAGGTGGACCAGTCATAGTCAGTACATTCATCTCCAGATAGCTAGGAGGGACAACAACACATCCCATTTACCCCACTGTCCTGACTTTAGGGGGGGGGGGGCTTGTTCCACCATTGGGGTGCCAGGACAGAGAAGAGATTTGACTGGGTTGAGAGGGTGCTGCACTCCTGTATGGGTGGGAGAGCACAGAGACCAGAGGTGGCGGAATGGAGTGCTTGCGTTGGGATGTAGGGTTTGAGCCTGAAGGTGAGGTTCCCCTTGCTGCTCCGTAGGCGAGCACCAGGGTCTTGAAGATGTGAGATACGACTGGAAACCAGTGGAGTGTACGGAGGAGCGTGGCGACATGGGAGAAGGTTTGAACACCAGGCGACTGCGGCGCTCTGGATACATTTCAGGGGGTCTTGGAGTGAGCAGACCTTCCCCGGGAGAGAGGAAGAGCAGCTCTGTTTTGTCGAGGTTCAAGTGGTGGGCCGACATCGAAGCTGAGATGTCTGCCAGGCACGCAGAGATGCGCGTCGCCACCTGGGTGTCAGAAGGGGGAGGGAGGATAAAAGTAGTTGAGTGTCATCCGCTTAGCAATGATAGGAGAGGCCATGTGAGGATGACAGAGCCGAGTGACTTGAAGAGAAAAGAGAGGGCCTAGAACCAAGCCCTGGGGGACACCACTAGTAAGTGGTGCAGATTCAAATCCACTCAACATCACCTGGTAGGAGCGGCTTGCCGGGTAGGACGCAATCCAGGAGGGTGCAAAGTCTGAAATGCAGAACCCTCTAAAAAGGTAGAAAGTTGGATCGGATGGTTCACGGTGTCAAAGGCAGCAGATAGATTTAGGAGGATGAGAACAGAGGAGAGAGAGAGAGGAGTCAGCTTTGGCAGAGCGGAGAACCTCTGTGACAGAGAGAAGAGCAGTCTCGGTTGAGTGACCCGTCTTGAAGCCTGACTGGTTAGGGTCAAGAAGATCGTTCTGAGAGAGATAACGAGAGAGTTGGTCAGAGAAGACCCCCCCCTTCAAGCGTTTTGGAAAGAATAGAATAACGGTCTGTAGTTTGACGTAATAGATGTTGAGTGTTGGTTTCTTGAGGGGAGATCTATGTGAGTGGGACCACTGGACTCCGTAGGCTGAGTGAATGAGGAGCGGCTGTAGTCAACCATTTTGTTTCAAAGTGGTTGACAAAGTCCTCCACAGAGAGGGAGGAGAAAGTGGAGAAGAGTTTCAGGGTTGAAGGAAGAAGCTTGAAATGTAGGGTGATAAAAAGCAGCTTCAGCAGCGCAAACAGAGGAGGAGAAAGTAGAGTGGAAGGATGATAGGCCCTCCAGAAGTTACATTTCCCTCCATTTCCGCTCAGCGAGTCACTCAGCCAGGAGGTCGGGCCAGGAAGAAAGGGGACAGAGAGTCTAACAAAGAAGAGAGTAGGGCCGAAGAGGCAGAGTCAGGAGACAAGAGGGAGAAGCATTTAGCAGAAGGAAGAGAGGATAGGAGAGAAGAGGAGAGAGTAGTGGGGGAGAGAGAGGGGGCGAAGAATGCGGCATAGCATGACCATATGGGTAGTGGCTGGGGGAGAGATGGAGAGGAGAGTAGTAGGGGGGGTGCAGTGGGTTTGGCAGGCGATCAGCCTCTAGTGAAGATGAGGTCAAGCGTATTGCCTTGTGAGTGGGAGGTGACTGGGAAAGGGTGACGTCAAAGAGGAAAGGACTGGAAAGAAAGCGGGGGAGAGAAATCAATTGAAGTCAGCCGTCGGGAGGGTTGAAGTTACCAAGTACGATGAGTGGTGAGCCATCGTCAGGAAATGAGCTCCTCAAGATGTCAGGCTCATTGAGGAACTCTCCAAGAGCACCAGAGGGGTATCCTACGAAGCAGGTTTGAGGAGTTAGCGAGGCGACTGAGTTCAACTCGGGATAACTGGTCATACAAAAGTGGCTGAAATGTTAGCCTAGTGCGTTTCTATGGCAACGAGTTCTTCAGAACGAACCTGCTCTGGGGCAGGTTAACACACGGCTAACTCCACTTACCCTGAACAAAATGACTGACCCGCGAGTTGAGAACCAATTAAAATCTAATTACCTCCCGCTTGCAAAGATTGCATCCCCTTAATTTGAGGAAGATGACTGATTAAATATTTAAAAAATTTATGAGTGATTTTTTTTGGGTGTTAGTCATGTATAATATATAACATTACACATTTAGTAATGACACAACACATTTTAAAACTTCATGCAATGTACCACTTTTGCATGACTTAATATCGGAAAAGGTGTAGGAAAAGAAGCACCTGTGCATGGATAAGATAAGCACACCAAAGATAGCAGCACCGATAATAAAGACGCCACTTCTAAGAGCCTGCTTCACACCATCGCCTGCTTCACACCATAGCCTGCTTGCCTGACCTGGAATGTGAAGGTCACTGAAGCTGGGAAGGTTTTCTAAGTCGCTCTATATTGCTTCCTGCTATACCCCTCAGGTGGGAGATAGATAATGTTACGCTTCAGAGGACAAGTGACAGTGACAGCATTTAAAATGAGGAGATGGACAGGTGAGAGAATCTCCACTTAGGAGAAACGAGTAGCCCTGTGCCAAAACCGCCATGACCCAGATGCTCTCGGACGACGAGAGAAAACATAGGCAGATGAAGAAACAGCAGCTGGAGGCGCAGTGTGCTCTGGGTAATCCATGTCTCCATCAGGAGGCTGGTATGACGGCAGATGTTGTCCCATTACCAGGGCCCTTAATGATCTCTAGCCTGATCCCTGGTATGGACATGTGCATGCAAGCAACGTGAACAACATGTTGACATGAGGAAACCGCTGCGGTGTTTCGTGGCGTTACGTTCTTAGGTGTCAGATGATTCCCCAGAAGAGAATTCCACTATATAGCCTGCTAACGGTTCTCAGAAGAAAAGCTGACTGACCAGTCACAGTCAATACTAAAACATACTGTATCAGTCAATACTAAAACATACTGTATCCTACTGCTGTCTCCGTCAATACTAAACATACTGTATCCGTCAATACTAAACATACTGTATCCTACTGCCGTCTCAGTCAATACTAAACATACTGTATCCGTCAATACTAAACATACTGTATCCGTCAATACTAAAACATACTGTATCCTACTGCCGTCTCAGTCAATACTAAACATACTGTATCCGTCAATACCAAAACATACTGTCTCAGTCAATACTAAACATACTGTCTCAGTCAATACTAAACATACTGTATCCGTCAATACCAAAACATACTGTCTCAGTCAATACTAAACATACTGTATCAGTCAATACTAAACATACTGTATCAGTCAATACTAAACATACTGTATCAGTCAATACTAAACATACTGTATCCTACTGCCGTCTCAGTCAATACTAAACATACTGTATCCGTCAATACTAAAACATACTGTCTCAGTCAATACTAAAACATACTGTATCCTACTGCCGTCTCAATCAATACTAAACATACTGTATCCGTCAATACTAAAACATACTGTATCCTACTGCCGTCTCAGTCAATACTAAAACATACTGTATCCGTCAATACTAAACATACTGTATCCTACTGCCGTATCAGTCAATACTAAGCATACTGTATCCTACTGCCGTCTCAGTCAATACTAAACATACTGTATCCGTCAATACTAAAACATACTGTATCCTACTGCCGTCTCAGTCAATACTAAACATACTGTATCCGTCAATACTAAAACTACTGTATCCTACTGCCGTCTCCGTCAATACTAAACCTACTGTATCCTACTGCCGTCTCCGTCAATACTAAACATACTGTATCCTACTGCCGTCTCCGTCAATACTAAACCTACTGTATCCTACTGCCGTCTCCGTCAATACTACACCTACTGTATCCTACTGCCGTCTCCGTCAATACTAAACCTACTGTATCCTACTGCCGTCTCCGTCAATACTAAACATACTGTATCCTACTGCCGTCTCCGTCAATACTAAACCTACTGTATCCTACTGCCGTCTCCGTCAATACTAAACCTACTGTATCCTACTGCCGTCTCCGTCAATACTAAACCTACTGTATCCTACTGCCGTCTCCGTCAATACTAAACCTACTGTATCCTACTGCCGTCTCCGTCAATACTAAACATACTGTATCCTACTGCCGTCTCTGTCAATACTAAACATACTGTATCCGTCAATACTAAAACATACTGTATCCTACTGCCGTCTCCGTCAATACTAAACCTACTGTATCCTACTGCCGTCTCCGTCAATACTAAACCTACTGTATCCTACTGCCGTCTCCGTCAATACTAAACATACTGTATCCTACTGCCGTCTCCGTCAATACTAAACATACTGTATCCTACTGCCGTCTCCGTCAATACTAAACATACTGTATCCTACTGCCGTCTCCGTCAATACTAAACATACTGTATCCTACTGCCGTCTCCGTCAATACTAAACTTACTGTATCCTACTGCCGTCTCCGTCAATACTAAACCATACTGTATCCTACTGCCGTCTCCGTCAATACTAAACCTACTGTATCCTACTGCCGTCTCCGTCAATACTAAACCTACTGTATCCTACTGCCGTCTCCGTCAATACTAAACCTACTGTATCCTACTGCCGTCTCCGTCAATACTAAACCTACTGTATCCTACTGCCGTCTCCGTCAATACTAAACCTACTGTATCCTACTGCCGTCTCCGTCAATACTAAACCATACTGTATCCTACTGCCGTCTCCGTCAATACTAAACCATACTGTATCCTACTGCCGTCTCCGTCAATACTAAACCTACTGTATCCTACTGCCACCTCCGTCAATACTAAACCTACTGTATCCTACTGCCGCCTCCGTCAATACTAAACATACTGTATCCTACTGCCGTCTCCGTCAATACTAAACCTACTGTATCCTACTGCCGTCTCCGTCAATACTAAACCTACTGTATCCTACTGCCGTCTCCGTCAATACTAAACCTACTGTATCCTACTGCCGTCTCAGTCAATACTAAACCCAATGTATCCTACTGCCGTCTCAGTCAATACTAAAACATACTGTATCCGTCAATACTAAACCTACTGTATCCTACTGCCGTCTCCGTCAATACTAAAACATACTGTATCCGTCAATACTAAACCTACTGTATCCTACTGCCGTCTCCGTCAATACTAAAACATACTGTATCCGTCAATACTAAACCTACTGTATCCTACTGCCGTCTCAGTCAATACTAAACCTAATGTATCCTACTGCCGTCAATACTAAACATACTGTATCCTGCAGCCAATGGCCTGCATCTAAGATGTAAACACAGCCTTTGATCGGCTGTCAGTGTGTTAACTGAAGCTCCCAAAGACTGAAATAAGATATCTGTTTGAGTGCACTTGAAGTATGCAGAATGCAATATGAACGGTCTTTATCATTCTTGGCATCCGACCGCAAGGCACTACAGAGGGTAGTGTATACAGCCCAGTACATCACTGGGGCAGAGCTCCCTGCCATCCAGGACCTCTATACCAGGCGGTGTCAGAGGGTAGTGTATACAGCCCAGTACATCACTGGGGCCGAGCTTCCTGCCATCCAGGACCTCTATACCAGGCAGTGTCAGAGGGTAGTGTGGACAGCCCAGTACATCACTGGGGCCGAGCTTCCTGCCATCCAGGACCTCGATACCAGGCGGTGTCAGAGGGTAGTGTATACAGCCCAGTACATCACTGGGGCCGAGCTTCCTGCCATCCAGGACCTCGATACCAGGCGGTGTCAGAGGGTAGTGTATACAGCCCAGTACATCACTGGGGCAGAGCTTCCTGCCATCCAGGACCTCTATACCAGGCAGTGTCAGAGGGTAGTGTATACAGCCCAGTACATCACTGGGGCAGAGCTTCCTGCCATCCAGGACCTCGATACCAGGCGGTGTCAGAGGGTAGTGTATACAGCCCAGTACATCACTGGGGCAGAGCTCCCTGCCATCCAGGACCTCTATACCAGGCAGTGTCAGAGGGTAGTGTATACAGCCCAGTACATCACTGGGGCCGAGCTCCCTGCCATCCAGGACCTCGATACCACCTTCCGTGATTGGCAGACGTAGTACCATGGAGAGTACACAAGTTCTGATTGGTTTACAGTTTAGTACTCCACGGCGTTTGCCTGTCCAGCTAGCAAACTTAAGTACTTTGAAATAATTTGCAAAAATTGACTTTGCCAATCAGAAATTTGTTCAGAATAAATAAATATACACAAAATGTAAAAACAAGCTCCTCCCTCCACAGTAGTGCTGAGTGGTTAACCAACATTAGGTTTTTTCATTATTTATTTATTTTTTAAACAAATTGACCGACATTGATTCAATGACTTGAATTCCATTTCGTTCTGGTGTTTGTGAGCCCAACACGCAGTTTCTCTAGAGAGAAATCAAATGATTTCCCAGATTTCTCTCAAATTAAGTTAGGAACGATGTAGGAAGTGGTAGATTTCATTAAGCAAATATTCAACCTAGTTTAGCGCAGAAATGTGGTAATTACCTACAATGACCATAATTCATTGCGCCATTTTTTTTGTCCGACTCAGAGAGTGATCAGAGAGAAAGAGGCGAATGCGAGATGTTTTACTCTTAGAAAAATAAGTACAACGACTTTCTATGGGCTTATTTTGGATCTAAGCTTGTCAGCTTGCCTTCCTGCCTTTGGGACAATGACTGCCATTGTTAGGGCCGGGGACATGAGCATCTCATCAATGTTAACAGATCTTTGGACGGATACACTTTCTACGCCTGCTACGTTGGGCTAGATACACTCAGAGCACATGAGAGAGAAACTCACACAACAACGACAGGGACAGAGACAGTTTGTGAAAGTATACCTCATCTACTATGAAGAACTAGTACAATGAGTTTCAGACAGCTCTGCAGCCATACTTGGGCAGGCTAGCTAAGTAGAATGAGTACAGACTACAGGCAGTACAGTGTGGGCAGGCTAGCTAAGTAGAATGACTACAGACTACAGACAGTACAGTGTGGGCAGGCTAGCTAAGTAGAATGAGTACAGACTACAGGCAGTACAGTGTGGGCAGGCTAGCTAAGTAGAATGAGTACAGACTACAGACAGTACAGTGTGGGCAGGCTAGCTAAGTAGAATGAGTACAGACTACAGGCAGTACAGTGTGGGCAGGCTAGCTAAGTAGAATGAGTACAGACTACAGGAAGTGCAGTGTGGGCAGGCTAGCTAAGTAGAATGAGTACAGACTACAGGCAGTACAGTGTGGGCAGGCTAGCTAAGTAGAATGAGTACAGACTACAGGCAGTACAGTGTGGGCAGGCTAGCTAAGTAGAATGAGTAGACTACAGGAAGTGCAGTGTGGGCAGGCTAGCTAAGTAGAATGAGTACAGACTACAGGAAGTGCAGTGTGGGCAGGCTAGCTAAGTAGAATGAGTACAGACTACAGGCAGTGCAGTGTGGGCAAGCTAGCTAAGTAGAATGAGTACAGACAGTACAGTGTGGGCAAGCTAGCTAAGTAGAATGAGTACAGACAGTACAGTGTGGGCAGGCTAGCTAAGTAGAATGACTACAGACTACAGGCAGTGCAGTGTGGGCAAGCTAGCTAAGTAGAATGAGTACAGACAGTACAGTGTGGGCAGGCTAGCTAAGTAGAATGAGTACAGACAGTACAGTGTGGGCAGGCTAGCTAAGTAGAATGAGTACAGACAGTACAGTGTGGGCAGGCTAGCTAAGTAGAATGAGTACAGACTACAGGCAGTGCAGTGTGGGCAGGCTAGCTAAGTAGAATGAGTACAGACTACAGGCAGTGCAGTGTGGGCAGGCTAGCTAAGTAGAATGAGTACAGACTACAGGCAGTACAGTGTGGGCAGGCTAGCTAAGTAGAATGACTACAGACTACAGGCAGTGCAGTGTGGGCAAGCTAGCTAAGTAGAATGACTACAGACTACAGGCAGTACAGTGTGGGCAAGCTAGCTAAGTAGAATGAGTACAGACTACAGGCAGTGCAGTGTGGGCAGGCTAGCTAAGTAGAATGAGTACAGGCAGTACAGTGTGGGCAGGCTAGCTAAGTAGAATGAGTACAGACTACAGGCAGTGCAGTGTGGGCAGGCTAGCTAAGTAGAATGAGTACAGACAGTACAGTGTGGGCAGGCTAGCTAAGTAGAATGAGTACAGACTACAGGCAGTACAGTGTGGGCAGGACAAAGTTAGACAGCCTGGCTGGCTGCTACAGCCTGAACAGAGATGAGGTGATCAGGCTACTTTAAGGAATGAAAAATAAGTCATTAAAGATAACTAAGTAATATCCAAAACTGAAATATTTATAATTTCATTGACATCTACCCAATGTGGAACTTAGAGACAATGGAATATTTGTAATGTTTTGGCAATTGAATGTTCACTCTTTTGGGCTTTGGAATTTCCATGAAAAGCTCTAAAATAATTGTAACGCAATTTCATGTAAATATCTGACCCGACCTCAAAAAGCACCAAATAACTCAGTTCTATAATCTCAAAAACTAAAGCAGATAGCTTGCTATGGCCCACCACCTACAAGGGGGCTTGCTATGGCCCACCACCTACAAGGGGGCTTGCTATGGCCCACCACCTACCAGATAGCTTGTTATGGCCCACCACCTACAAGGCAGCTTGCTATGGCCCACCACCTACCAGGCAGCTTGCTATGGCCCACCACCTACCAGGCAGCTTGCTATGGCCCACCACCTACAAGGCAGCTTGCTATGGCCCACCACCTACAAGGGGGCTTGCTATGGCCCACCACCTACCAGATAGCTTGTTATGGCCCACCACCTACCAGGCAGCTTGCTATGGCCCACCACCTACCAGGCAGCTTGCTATGGCCCACCACCTACAAGGCAGCTTGCTATGGCCCACCACCTACAAGGCAGCTTGCTATGGCCCACCACCTACAAGGCAGCTTGCTATGGCCCACCACCTACCAGATAGCTTGTTATGGCCCACCACCTACAAGGCAGCTTGCTATGGCCCACCACCTACCAGGCAGCTTGCTATGGCCCACCACCTACCAGATAGCTTGCTATGGCCCACCACCTACAAGGCAGCTTGTTATGGCCCACCACCTACAAGGCAGCTTGCTATGGCCCACCACATACAAGGGGGCTTGCTATGGCCCACCACCTACCAGGCAGCTTGTTATGGCCCACCACCTACAAAGGGGCTTGCTATGGCCCACTACCTACAAGGGGGCTTGCTATGGCCCACCACATACAAGGAACATATTAAACTTTAAATAAGGTTTACCTGCATCGGTCGCCGAACACACAGTTTCCTTTCTGAAAGAACTTGCAAATCATAGCTGCAGCTGGTTGACTGGTGTTGAGATCATGGGAATATCGACAGTTGATGCCTTCTTTGCAAAGCCCATGCATGAAATACCTGCGAATAAACCAAAAGACAAAAAAGTCACACAAATGATTTGAAATTTGCTCTGTTGAAATACCTGCGAAATGGAAAGACAAAATTGAAAATGTCTGTTGAAGTTATTTCACGTCGATTACAACAGAGGTGTTCAAACAAACAGCCTGAATGTAGCTTTTGAACCAAACGATGATGCTCGCTGTAAAACGTTACTGTGGGAATATGAAGACTAAAAACAATTCTTCCTGTTATCAATATTATTATTTTTTTAATCACTTGCGACAAAATAAAGGCCTAAATGATACCAATATTTCAGGAGCTTTGACTCAATACTCCATTGGTGTAACGACAACTAATATCCAGCGGAATTCAAAGACCAGTGGATAACTAGTAAACACAGTAGCACTATTACAGAAGTGGCGTTGATGACCACGTTCAGAGTGTAATTAACATTAGATAACAAAGTAAACACTGGCTTATATAATTCTAGCGAGTTAGCTGGTTGTCTCTACCGCATTTCATCTTTGGTCGAGGAATGCGAGCTCTGCGAAATATCCAACCATATTTACACCCCCCGGAATCATTTCAGTGTTTGGCTGATAAATATTATCATATTAAAATCATAAAATGGTTTAATTATATTGAATTCAGTGTCTGTTTGCCGCTGGTTTTCCATGCGTTTTCCTGTTGTGTTGCCATTGCGGATGTTACTGTGTTTCACTTTGAATCGTATGGGGGAATATCTCTCTAGTTAATAATGTCTCAACTGCAGGACGAACCAGTTTTACCATCGGCTGCCTGTATCACAACAAAACACAGCTGGGCTTGCTACCGGAGCACAAAAGACGGCGTTGTAAAGTCGCTTAACAAACGGCCAAAACCCCGGCGTCTTGGTTACAAACCATGAACAACATCAACATAGTGGTGCTAAATTGATCCCCGGGTCTTGTCGTTACCTGCAGGTGACGTGTTTGGTCCAGGTTCCTGGTATTGCTGGAGCCGCTGAAGCTGCTGCCTCCGCCATTGCTGTTATGTTGAGGTTGAAGCCCAGTACCCGGATCTTCCCGGAAAGTCGATCTCCGAATCGGGAATCTTCGGAAAATCGACGCTGCTGCTGTTTCTCTTCATGTGACCTGTAATGTAATGAAGCCGAGTACCCGGATCTTCCGGAAAGTCGAGCTCCGAATCGGGGATCTTCGGAAAATCGACGCTGCTGCTGTTTCTCTGCGTGTGACCTGTAATGAAGCCCATGCACCAACCTACCTACCGCCAGAGGGCACGCCAGAGCAGCAGGATATTTCAGGCAAATCAATCAAATAATCTGAACACAGATAGAACAATGAGCCAGATATTTTACCGGATGTATAAATGTGAAGCATCTGGTTGGGTCAAATATGGGGATGAGAAGAAGCCCAGTGGACGGCAGTGGAGAAGATCGAGGGCGATTCATTTTGACCGAGATTATGTAAATTCTCATCTATGAATAATTTGATCTCAATACAGTCTTCTGTTCCCCAAACAAGAATTTGTTACAAACGGAGTGGACACATTTTTGTTGATTTTACCCTTTGCCAAAGTTGTAAAATGTTTTGTTGTTTAGGAACGTAGGCATCCCCTAACGGAAATATGCAAATAATGAACGTACCAATAGGATCGAGCTAGCTAGGATCTGCTCCCTGCTTGCTTGTTCCGCCCACTATGACTAATTTGTTCCCATCGGAAACGACAGGCTGGCATATCTTGGGTCAGTTGTAAAAATCTTTGATTCACATTATGAGGTCATAATAAACTGGCAGAACAGATATGCTGTTATGCAAATGCAACATCACATCTTGAGGTGTGCAGCGGTCTAAGGCACTGCATCGCCAGTGTCACCACAGACCTTGGTTCGATCCCGGGCTGTATTACAACCGGCTGTGATCGTCCCATAGGGTGACGCCAAATGGCCTAGCGTCGTCCGGGTAAGTGGAGGGTTTGGCCGGGGTAGGCTGTCATTGTAAATAAGAATTTGTTCTTGAACGACTTGTCTAGTTAAATAAAAAATACATTTTTACATCGATTGCGTAAATCACCCTTTCATATCAGAATTTACACAAAGTCATTTAAGAAGTAGACAATTCATTATGATGTAGTTGTAACACTATCTATGTGTTCAGAGAACAAAATGGAGCTCAACTCAACGACTCTGAATGAAAGAACAGGAACAAATGCATAGATTCTCTTAACTACAGATTCTAACACCAGATAATGTGAGTTAACCACATTTCTTTTGGTATCCATTATTATTTACCTTTATTTAACTAGGCAAGGCAGTTAAGAACAAATACTTATTCACAATGACGGCCAAGGAACAGTGGGTTAACTGTCTAGGAACAGTGGGTTAACTGCCTTGTTCAGGGGCAGAGCAACAGATTTGTACCTTTTCAGCTCCGGGATTCAATCCAGCAACCTTTCAGTTGCCGGCACCACACGCTAACCACGAGGCTACCTGCCACCCCATACTAACCACTAGGCTAACTGCCTCTAACCACTAGGCTAACTGCCTCTAACCACGAGGCTAACTGCCACCCCATACTAACCACTAGGCTAACTGCCACCCCATACTAACCACGAGGCTACCTGCCACCCCATACTAACCACTAGGCTAACTGCCTCTAACCACTAGGCTACCTGCCACCCCATACTAACCAGCAGGCTAACTGCCTCTAACCACTAGGCTAACTACCTCTAACCACGAGGCTACCTGCCACCCCATACTAACCACTAGGCTAACTGCCACCCCATACTAACCACGAGGCTACCTGCCACCCCATACTAACCACTAGGCTAACTGCCTCTAACCACTAGGCTACCTGCCACCCCATACTAACCAGCAGGCTAACTGCCTCTAACCACTAGGCTAACTGCCTCTAACCACTAGGCTACCTGCCACCCCATACTAACCACTAGGCTAACTGCCTCTGACCACTAGGCTAACTGCCTCTAACCACTAGGCTAACTGCCTCTAACCACTAGGCTACCTGCCACCCCATACTAACCACTAGGCTAACTGCCTCTAACCACTAGGCTAACTGCCTCTAACCACTAGGCTAACTGCCTCTAACCACTAGGCTACCTGCCACCCCATACTAACCACTAGGCTAACTGCCTCTAACCACTAGGCTAACTGCCTCTAACCACTAGGCTAACTGCCTCTAACCACTAGGCTACCTGCCACCCCATACTAACCACTAGGCTAACTGCCTCTAACCACTAGGCTAACTGCCTCTAACCACTAGGCTACCTGCCACCCCATACTAACCACTAGGCTAACTGCCTCTAACCACTAGGCTACCTGCCACCCCATACTAACCACTAGGCTAACTGCCTCTAACCACTAGGCTAACTGCCTCTAACCACTAGGCTACCTGCCACCCCATACTAACCACTAGGCTAACTGCCTCTAACCACTAGGCTAACTGCCTCTAACCACTAGGCTAACTGCCTCTAACCACTAGGCTACCTGCCACCCCATACTAACCACTAGGCTAACTGCCTCTAACCACTAGGCTAACTGCCTCTAACCACTAGGCTACCTGCCACCCCATACTAATCACTAGGCTACGCGCCACTAGGCTACCTGCCACCCCATACTAACCACTAGGCTACCTGCCACCCCATACTAACCACTAGGCTAACTGCCTCTAACCACTAGGCTAACTGCCTCTAACCACTAGGCTACCTGCCACCCCATACTAACCACTAGGCTACCTGCCACACCATACTAACCACTAGGCTACCTGCCACCCCATACTAACCACTAGGCTACCTGCCACCCCATACTAACCACTAGGCTACCTGCCACACCATACTAACCACTAGGCTACCTGCCACCCCATACTAACCACTAGGCTACCTGCCACACCATACTAACCACTAGGCTACCTGCCACCCCATACTAACCACTAGGCTACCTGCCACCCCATTCTAACCACTAGGCTACCTGCCACCCCATTCTAACCACTAGGCTACCTGCCACCCCATACTAACCACTAGGCTACCTGCCACCCCATACTAACCACTAGGCTAACTGCCTCTAACCACTAGGCTAACTGCCTCTAACCACTAGGCTACCTGCCACCCCATACTAACCACTAGGCTACCTGCCACACCATACTAACCACTAGGCTACCTGCCACCCCATACTAACCACTAGGCTACCTGCCACCCCATACTAACCACTAGGCTACCTGCCACACCATACTAACCACTAGGCTACCTGCCACCCCATACTAACCACTAGGCTACCTGCCACACCATACTAACCACTAGGCTACCTGCCACCCCATACTAACCACTAGGCTACCTGCCACCCCATTCTAACCACTAGGCTACCTGCCACCCCATTCTAACCACTAGGCTACCTGCCACCCCATACTAACCACTAGGCTACCTGCCACCCCATTCTAACCACTAGGCTACCTGCCACCCCATTCTAACCACTAGGCTACCTGCCACCCCATTCTAACCACTAGGCTACCTGCCACCCCATACTAACCACTAGGCTACCTGCCACCCCATTCTAACCACTAGGCTACCTGCCACCCCATTCTAACCACTAGGCTACCTGCCACCCCATACTAACCACTAGGCTATGCGCCACTAGGCTACCTGGTTATACTGGGAGTTATAGGGTAGGTACTGTTTGGTGTAGCACAGAGAATTGCCAACCAACCTCAGCGATACCGTCTTCGTCCTTGATTTGTGTACGTCATCTTGTCTATTTCAAGTCTTCTCATTGGTTGAGACGGGAGGGTTTCCACCCCAAAGTGTCACATGTCATGATGACAGACTCCTATATCGAAAATTTTACCAAAACTTTTTTTTTTTGCTAACTTACATTTTACCTGGTGTTACAATGTGTAGATTGTATTCCCACTGGGTCGGTCTAGACATCCTAAACAGGAAATGCTATTGACTTACTCCCAAAGAAGTTATTGATTTTCACAGGTCTGTGTGTGTCGCTGTTGGCGGGGTAGATCATTCCATTTCCATCCCTTTCCAATCCTCTGCTACATCAATACTTCAACCCCTGTGAACTTCATAGTATGGAGTAAATCAAATCAAATCCAAGTTTATAGGTCTCGTACGCTGATTTGCAGATGTTATCGCAGGTGAAATGCAGCAGTGCAGTAATATCTAGCAACACGATAACAATACACACATCCATCCAAAAGTGAATGAGCTGTCAAGAGTCCTGAATATAAATATATATGTACACTACATTCGGGAAGTATTCAGACCCCTTCCCTTGTCCCACATTTTGTTACATTCCAGCCTTATTCTAAAATGGATGAAATAAAACAGGTTCCTCATCAATCTACAAACAATACCCCATAATGACATCACAATACCCCATAATGACACACAATACCCCATAACGACATCACAATACCCCATAATGACATCACAATACCCCATAATGACATCACAATATCCCATAATGACATCACAATACCCCCATAATGTTTTTTAGACATTTTTTGTAAATTAATGAAAAATAAAAAACAGTGGTCCTCCCGAATGGCACAGCGTTCTAAGGCACTACAGCCTGGGGTTTGATCCCGAGTGGCACAGCGTTCTAAGGCACTACAGCCTGGGGTTTGATCCCGAGTGGCACAGCGTTCTAAGGCACTACAGCCTGGGGTTTGATCCCGAGTGGCACAGCGTTCTAAGGCACTACAGCCTGGGGTTTGATCCCGAATGGCACAGCGGTCTAAGGCACTACAGCCTGGGGTTTGATCCCGAATGGCACAGCGTTCTAAGGCACTACAGCCTGGGGTTTGATCCCGAGTGGCACAGCGGTCTAAGGCACTACAGCCTGGGGTTTGATCCCGAGTGGCTCAGCGGTCTAAGGCACTACAGCCTGGGGTTTGATCCCGAGTGGCACAGTGGTCTAAGGCACTACAGCCTGGGGTTTGATCCCGAATGGCACAGCGTTCTAAGGCACTACAGCCTGGGGTTTGATCCCGAATGGCACAGCGGTCTAAGGCACTACAGCCTGGGGTTTGATCCCGAATGGCACAGCGTTCTAAGGCACTACAGCCTGGGGTTTGATCCCGAGTGGCACAGCGGTCTAAGGCACTACAGCCTGGGGTTTGATCCCGAGTGGCACAGCGTTCTAAGGCACTACAGCCTGGGGTTTGATCCCGAGTGGCTCAGCGGTCTAAGGCACTACAGCCTGGGGTTTGATCCCGAGTGGCACAGCGGTCTAAGGCACTACAGCCTGGGGTTTGATCCCGAGTGGCACAGTGGTCTAAGGCACTACAGCCTGGGGTTTGATCCCGAGTGGCTCAGCGGTCTAAGGCACTACAGCCTGGGGTTTGATCCCAGGCAGTGTAACAAACTGCCGTAACCCGGGAGTCCCAAAGGACGGAGCACAATTGGCCCAGTGTCGTCCGGTTTAGGGGAGGGTTTGTCCGGGCGCCTGCAAGCTGACTTCGGTCGTCAGACTACCGACACATTGGTGCAGCTGGCGGATGTTAAGAAGCGTGGTCTGGCGGGTCATGTTTCGAGGACGCTTGACTCGCCCTTCGCCTCTCCCAAGCCCGTTGGGGATTTGCAGCGATGAAACAAGATCGAAAAAAAGTGGAGAGACAAAGGGGGTAGGATACAAAAAAATATCTACCTTATTTACATAAGTATTCAGAACCTTTGCTTTGAGACCCGAAATTGAACTCAGGTGCATCCTGTTTCCATTGATGATCCTTGAGCTGTTTCTCCACCTGTGAAAAATGTAATTGATTGGATATGATTTGGAAAGGCACACACCTGTCTACATAAGGTCCCACAGTTGACAGTGCATGTCAGAGCAAAAACCAAGCAATGAGGTTAAAGGAATTGTTCGTAGAGCTCCGAGACAGGATTGTGTCGAGGCACAGATCTGGGGAAGGGTGCTAAAAAATGTTTGCAGCATTGAAGGTCCCCAAAAACAGAGTGGCCTCCATCATTCTTAAGTGCAAGAAGTTTGAAACCACCAAGGCTCTACCTAGAGCTGTGGCCGCCTGGCCAAACTGAGCAATCAGGGGAGAAGGGCTTTGGCCAGGGAGTTGATCAAGAACCTGATGGTCACTCTGACAGAGATCCTGAGTTCCTCTGTGGAGATGGGAGAACCTTCTAGAAGGACAACCATCTCTGCAGCACTCCATCAATCAGGCCTCTATGGTTGAGTCGACAGACAAAAGCCACTCCTCAGTAAAAGGCACATGACAGCCCGCTTGGAGTTTGCCAAAAGGCACCTAAAGGACTCAGACCATGAGAAACAAGATTCTCTGGTCTGATTAAAACAAAATTAAACTATTTGGCATGAATGCCAAGTGTCACGTCTGGGGAAAACCTGGCACTATCCCTACAGTGAAGCATGGTTGTGGCAGCATCATGCTGTTGGGGTATTTTTCAGCGGCAAAGACTGGGAGACTAGTCAGGATCGAGGGAAAGATGAACGGAGCAAAATACAGAGAGCTCCATGATGAAAACCTGCTCCAGAGCGCTCAGGACCTCAGAATGGGGCAAAGGTTCACCTTCCAAAAGGACAACGACCCGAAGCACACAGCCAAGACAACACAGGAGTCGCTTCGGGACAAGTCTCTGAATGTCCTTGAGTGGCCCAGCCGGAGCCCGGATTTGAACCCGATCAAACATCTCTGGAGAGACCTGAAAATAGCTGTGCAGCGACGTTCCCCATCCAACCTGACAGCGCTTGAGAGGATCTGCAGAGAACAATGGGAGGAACTCACCAAGTACAGGCGTGCCAAGCTCGTAGCGTCATACCCAAGAAGTCTCGAGTCTGTAATCGCTGCCAAAAGTGCTTAAACAAAATACTGAGTAAAGGCTCTGAATACTTATGGAAATCTAATATTTCCTTTTTCTTTGTTATAAATTTGCCAGAATATTTGCTTTGTAATTATGGGGTATTGTGATGTCATTATGGGGTATTGTGATGTCATTATGGGGTATTGTGATGTCATTATGGGGTATTGTGATGTCATTATGGTAGAGTGTGTGTAGATTGCTGAGGGGAAAAAATGATTTAATCTATTTCAGAATAAGGCTGTAACGTAACAAAATGTGGAAAAATTCAAGCAGTCTGAATACTTTCCGGAACGCCCTGTATATAAGACCAACATGCATATTCAGTGAGAGGGACAGAACAACATGCATATTCAGTGAGAAGGACAGAACAACATGCATATTCAGTGAGAGGGACAGAACAACATGCATATTCAGTGAGAGGGACAGAACAACATGCATATTCAGTGAGAAGGACAGAACAACATGCATATTCAGTGAGAGGGACAGAACAACATGCATATTCAGTGAGAGGGACAGAACAACATGCATATTCAGTGAGAGGGACAGAACAACATGCATATTCAGTGAGAGGGACAGAACAACATGCATATTCAGTGAGAAGGACAGAACAACATGCATATTCAGTGAGAGGGACAGAACAACATGCATATTCAGTGAGAGGGACAGAACAACATGCATATTCAGTGAGAGGGACAGAACAACATGCATATTCAGTGAGAGGGACAGAACAACATGCATATTCAGTGAGAGGGACAGAACAACATGCATATTCAGTGAGAGGGACAGAACAACATGCATATTCAGTGAGAGGGACAGAACAACATGCATATTCAGTGAGAGGGACAGAACAACATGCATATTCAGTGAGAGGGACAGAACAACATGCATATTCAGTGAGAGGGACAGAACAACATGCATATTCAGTGAGAGGGACAGAACAACATGCATATTCAGTGAGAGGGACAGAACAACATGCATATTCAGTGAGAGGGACAGAACAACATGCATATTCAGTGAGAGGGACAGATCAACATGCATATTCAGTGAGAGGGACAGGACAACATGCATATTCAGTGAGAGGGACAGGACAACATGCATATTCAGTGAGAGGGACAGGACAACATGCATATTCAGTGAGAGGGACAGAACAACATGCATATTCAGTGAGAGGGACAGGACAACATGCATATTCAGTGAGAGGGACAGGACAACATGCATATTCAGTGAGAAGGACAGAACAACATGCATATTCAGTGAGAGGGACAGAACAACATGCATATTCAGTGAGAGGGACAGAACAACATGCATATTCAGTGAGAGGGACAGAACAACATGCATATTCAGTGAGAGGGACAGATCAACATGCATATTCAGTGAGAGGGACAGGACAACATGCATATTCAGTGAGAGGGACAGGACAACATGCATATTCAGTGAGAGGGACAGGACAACATGCATATTCAGTGAGAGGGACAGAACAACATGCATATTCAGTGAGAGGGACAGAACAACATGCATATTCAGTGAGAGGGACCTCAAAAACCTATTTTGCTCTTTGTTAATTGAAAGAGAGAGGACAAGGGAAAGAGGGTTGTGGTGGGGGAAGTGAGGAAACAGAAAGAGAGAGAGAGAGAATCTGCACCTGTTGTGTGGGTGCCACTAGAGGGCACTAAAACGCTGTGTTTTTATTTTGACTTTATAGGTGAATGTGTGTGTGTGTGTGTGTGTGTGTGTGTGTGTGTGTGTGTATGTTGAAGTTCCGGTGCCGGTTGGAGCGAGCGGCCGCATCTACACTTCGGTCCGCAGGTAGTATAACTTTTTATAACTTTTCATTACATTTCGTTATAGTACAACGGTTTGATTTGTCTAATCTTAGCAATTTCTTCTTAGCCAGCTACATAGCCGTCCTTGTATCAACGACAATTGCATAATTATCGTATTTCGTCGTCCTAACGTATCTGCCCAGCAGCTAGCTAAGCAGCTAGCTAAGCAGCTAAGCAGCTAGCTAACATCCACTGTCCACTAGCACTGTAGAAACTATTACACTCAACTGAACGACTCGATTAGCGTAGTGTCAGCTAGCTACATAGTTGTCTTCGTATCCAAGATAATTGTGCAGTTTAGAGTGTGTAGACTTAGAGTGATTATCTTAATTTACCGAGGTTAGCTAGCCAGCTATTTGTCGTCCTTAACGTAGGAAATGCTGCTAGCTAGCTAGCCAACAGCTAGCCAACCTCTACCGAATTGAACTCCAACTACCCGGTCAACATTCCGCGTCGTTCCACAGGTAGTATCACATTTTCATTTCACTTCATTACAGTACAACGGTTTGATTTGTTTGATCGTAGCGAGCCAGCTACATAGCCGTCTTTGTATCTAAGACAATTGTGTAGTCTAGAGCGATTTTCTAGGTTAGCTGGCCAGCTATTGTCGTTCTTCTAACGTAGCTAGCCAGCTAGCCCCCGAATAGCAGCACCGTAGTAACTATTACAGTACAACGGTTTGTTTTGTTTGATCGTAGCTAGCTAGATACATAGCCGTCTTTGTATCTAAGACAATTGTGTAGCCTAGAGCGATTTTCTAGGTTAGCCAGCCAGCTATTGTCGTTCTTTTAAGTAACGGAACGCAATCAACCTTGCTAGCTAGCCAGCTAGCCCCGAATAGCAGCACTGTAGAAACTATTACACTCGACGGAACGACTTGATTAGTGTAGTGTCAACATCGCAGCCACTACCAGCTAGCCTACTCCAGCAGTACTGTTTCATTTCAATCATTTTAGTCAATAAGATTCTTGCTACGTAAGCTTAACTTTCTGAACATTCGAGACGTGTAGTCCACTTGTCATTCCAATCTCCTTTGCATTAGCGTAGCCTCTTCTGTACCCTGTTAACTATGTGTCTATCTATCCCTGTTCTCTCCTCTCTGCACAGACCATACAAACGCTCCACACCGCGTGGCCGCGGCCACCCTAATCTGGTGGTCCCAGCGCGCACGACCCACGTGGAGTTCCTGGTCTCCGGTAGCCTCTGGAACTGCCGATCTGCGGCCAACAAGGCAGAGTTCATCTCAGCCTATGCCTCCCTCCAGTCCCTCGACTTCCTGGCACTGACGGAAACATGGATCACCACAGATAACACTGCTACTCCTACTGCTCTCTCTTCGTCCGCCCACGTGTTCTCGCACACCCCGAGAGCTTCTGGTCAGCGAGGTGGTGGCACCGGGATCCTCATCTCTCCCAAGTGGTCATTCTCTCTCTCTCCCCTTACCCATCTATCTATCGCCTCCTTTGAATTCCATGCTGTCACAGTTACCAGCCCTTTCAAGCTTAACATTCTTATCATTTATCGCCCTCCAGGTTCCCTCGGAGAGTTCATCAATGAGCTTGATGCCTTGATAAGCTCCTTTCCTGAGGACGGCTCACCTCTCACAGTCCTGGGCGACTTTAACCTCCCCACGTCTACCTTTGACTCATTCCTCTCTGCCTCCTTCTTTCCACTCCTCTCCTCTTTTGACCTCACCCTCTCACCTTCCCCCTACTCACAAGGCAGGCAATACGCTCGACCTCATCTTTACTAGATGCTGTTCTTCCACTAACCTCACTGCAACTCCCCTCCAAGTCTCCGACCACTACCTTGTATCCTTTTCCCTCTCGCTCTCATCCAACACTTCCCACACTGCCCCTACTCGGATGGTATCGCGCCGTCCCAACCTTCGCTCTCTCTCCCCCGCTACTCTTTCCTCTTCCATCCTTTCATCTCTTCCCTCTGCTCATACCTTCTCCAACCTTTCTCCTGACTCTGCCTCCTCAACCCTCCTCTCTTCCCTTTCTGCATCCTTTGACTCTCTATGTCCCCTATCCTCCAGGCCGGCTCGGTCCTCCCCTCCCGCTCCGTGGCTCGATGACTCATTGCGAGCTCACAGAACAGAGCTCCGGGCAGCCGAGCGGAAATGGAGGAAAACCCGCCTCCCTGCGGACCTGGCATCCTTTCACTCCCTCCTCTCTACATTTTCCTCCTCTGTCTCTGCTGCTAAAGCCACTTTCTACCACTCTAAATTCCAAGCATCTGCCTCTAACCCTAGGAAGCTCTTTGCCACCTTCTCCTCCCTTCTGAATCCTCCTCCCCCTCCCCCCCCTCCCTCTCTGCAGATGACTTTGTCAACCATTTTGAAAAGAAGGTCGACGACATCCGATCCTCGTTTGCTAAGTCAAACGACACCGCTGGTTCTGCTCACACTGCCCTACCCTGTGCTCTGACCTCTTTCTCCCCTCTCTCTCCAGATGAAATCTCGCTTCTTGTGACGGCCGGCCGCCCAACAACCTGCCCGCTCGACCCTATCCCCTCCTCTCTCCTCCAGACCATTTCCGGGGACCTTCTCCCTTACCTCACCTCGCTCATCAACTCATCCCTGACCGCTGGCTACGTCCCTTCCGTCTTCAAGAGAGCGAGAGTTGCACCCCTTCTGAAGAAACCTACACTCGATCCCTCCGATGTCAACAACTACAGACCAGTATCCCTTCTTTCTTTTCTCTCCAAAACTCTTGAACGTGCCGTCCTTGGCCAGCTCTCCCTCTATCTCTCTCAGAATGACCTTCTTGATCCAAATCAGTCAGGTTTCAAGACTAGTCATTCAACTGAGACTGCTCTTCTCTGCATCACGGAGGCGCTCCGCACTGCTAAAGCTAACTCTCTCTCCTCTGCTCTCATCCTTCTAGACCTATCGGCTGCCTTCGATACTGTGAACCATCAGATCCTCCTCTCCACCCTCTCCGAGTTGGGCATCTCCGGCGCGGCCCACGCTTGGATTGCGTCCTACCTGACAGGTCGCTCCTACCAGGTGGCGTGGCGAGAATCTGTCTCCTCGCCACGCGCTCTCACCACTGGTGTCCCCCAGGGCTCTGTTCTAGGCCCTCTCCTATTCTCGCTATACACCAAGTCACTTGGCTCTGTCATAACCTCACATGGTCTCTCCTATCATTGCTATGCAGACGACACACAATTAATCTTCTCCTTTCCCCTTCTGATGACCAGGTGGCGAATCGCATCTCTGCATGTCTGGCAGACATATCAGTGTGGATGACGGATCACCACCTCAAGCTGAACCTCGGCAAGACGGAGCTGCTCTTCCTCCCGGGGAAGGACTGCCCGTTCCATGATCTCGCCATCACGGTTGACAACTCCATTGTGTCCTCCTCCCAGAGCGCTAAGAACCTTGGCGTGATCCTGGACAACACCCTGTCGTTCTCAACCAACATCATGGCGGTGGCCCGTTCCTGTAGGTTCATGCTCTACAACATCCGCAGAGTACGACCCTGCCTCACACAGGAAGCGGCGCAGGTCCTAATCCAGGCACTTGTCATCTCCCGTCTGGATTACTGCAACTCGCTGTTGGCTGGGCTCCCTGCCTGTGCCATTAAACCCCTACAACTCATCCAGAACGCCGCAGCCCGTCTGGTGTTCAACCTTCCCAAGTTCTCTCACGTCACCCCGCTCCTCCGCTCTCTCCACTGGCTTCCAGTTGAAGCTCGCATCCGCTACAAGACCATGGTGCTTGCCTACGGAGCTGTGAGGGGAACGGCACCGCAGTACCTCCAGGCTCTGATCAGGCCCTACACCCAAGCAAGGGCACTGCGTTCATCCACCTCTGGCCTGCTCGCCTCCCTACCATTGAGGAAGTACAGTTCCCGCTCAGCCCAGTCAAAACTGTTCGCTGCTCTGGCCCCCAATGGTGGAACAAACTCCCTCACGACGCCAGGACAGCGGAGTCAATCACCACCTTCCGGAGACACCTGAAACCCCACCTCTTCAAGGAATACCTAGGATAGGATAAGTAATCCTTCTCACCCCCCCCCTTAATGTCTTAAATGCACTATTGTAAAGTGGCTGTTCCACTGGATGTCAGAAGGTGAATTCACCAATTTGTAAGTCGCTCTGGATAAGAGCGTCTGCTAAATGACTTAAATGTAAAATGTAAGTGTGTGTGTGTGTGTGTGTGTGTGTGTGTGTGTGTGTGTGTGTGTGTGTGTGTGTGTGTGTGTGTGTGTGTGTGTGTGTGTGTGTGTGTGTGTGTGTGTGCGTGCGTGCGTGCGTGCGTGCGTGCGTGCGTGCGTGCGTGTGTGTATGCACCCACATCCCTTTCCCACTCATGCCTACTTGTGCCTGTATGTCTCTCTCTCTGTGCCACTTACCGATGCCTCGTTATGACACAGACACCTCGTTAGTGTACCACAGGTAATTAGAACAGCCCTGCGAGAGGCTATCACTGCTTCTTGATTAGCTATGATTTGCATGATTTCAAGCTGAGCCTGAGCCACCAACCAGCACGCACATACACACGCACACACACAAACACTGAGCTCAAGGCAGAAAGCAATGACTTTGCCAGATTGACAGCCAGCCCTGTCTCCTCTACTCATACAGTCAGCCCTGTCTCTCCTACTCATACAGACAGCCCTGTCTCTCCTACTCATACAGACAGCCCTGTGTCTCCTACTCATACAGCCAGACCTGTCTCCTCTACTCATACAGCCAGCCCTGTCTCTCCTACTCATACAGACAGCCCTGTGTCTCCTACTCATACAGACAGCCCTGTCTCTCCTACTCATACAGATAGCACTGTCTCCTCTACTTATACAGCCAGCCCTGTCTCTCCTACTCATACAGACAGCCCTGTCTCTCCTACTCATACAGACAGCCCTGTCTCTCCTACTCATACAGCCAGACCTGTCTCCTCTACTCATACAGCCAGCCCTGTCTCTCCTACTCATACAGACAGCCCTGTCTCTCCTACTCATACAGACAGCCCTGTCTCTCCTACTCATACAGACAGCCCTGTCTCTCCTACTCATACAGACAGCCCTGTCTCTCCTACTCATACAGACAGCCCTGTCTCCTCTACTCATACAGCCAGCCCTGTCTCTCCTACTCATACAGACAGCCCTGTCTCTCCTACTCATACAGACAGCCCTGTCTCTCCTACTCATACAGCCAGCCCTGTCTCCCCTACTCATACAGCCAGACCTGTCTCTCCTACTCATACAGACAGCCCTGTCTCTCCTACTCATACAGCCAGCCCTGTCTCTCATCTACTGATACAGCCAGCCCTGTCTCTCCTACTCATAGAGCCAGCCCTGTCTCCTCTACTCATACATACAGTCCTGTCTCTCCTACTCATAGAGCCAGCCCTGTCTCTCCTACTCATACAGCCAGCCCTGTCTCTCCTACTCATACAGCCAGCCCTGTCTCTCCTCTACACATACAGCCAGCCCTGTCTCTCCTCTACTCATACAGCCAGCCCTGTCTCTCCTAGTCATACAGCCAGCCCTGTCTCTCCTCTACACATACAGCCAGCCCTGTCTCTCCTCTACTCATACAGCCAGCCCTGTCTCCCCTACTCATACAGCCAGCCCTGTCTCTCCTCTACACATACAGCCAGCCCTGTCTCTCCTCTACTCATACAGCCAGCCCTGTCTCCCCTACTCATACAGCCAGCCCTGTCTCTCATCTACTGATACAGCCAGCCCTCTCTCTCCTACTCATAGAGCCAGCCCTGTCTCCTCTACTCATACATACAGTCCTGTCTCTCCTACTCATAGAGCCAGCCCTGTCTCTCCTACTCATACAGCCAGCCCTGTCTCTCCTACTCATAGAGCCAGCCCTGTCTCCTCTACTCATACATACAGTCCTGTCTCTCCTACTCATAGAGCCAGCCCTGTCTCTCCTACTCATACAGCCAGCCCTGTCTCTCCTACTCATACAGCCAGCCCTGTCTCCTCTACACCTACAGCCAGCCTCATGGAATAGTTTATCAGTAGTGAACCAGAGATCAATTAGGATGGTGGATTGATTGAAATCTGTGTATTATGATCATGATCAACAGTAATCTTACTCTCCACTTCAGACATGTGTCTGCCGCTGTAAAAGGTAGTTAGTGTGTGTTAGTTAATAAGCCTCGTCCCGAGACAGAACGGTCCGTAGTAATACTGTAACGCTGCTGGGTTGAGGTTTCTGCCAATCCACCCAGGCATAGTGACTGTCTGGTTTGAGGATCAATATTTTTTTTATAACCTAATTTTGTCCTCAAACAGCAGTAGCAAAGAATGTGTCTTCTCCTTTTTGCGACACTGGGTTAAGTTCTCCTCAGTTTGGTCTGTCTTGTATTCTGGGATGTCAGGAGTATGGCAGAACTGTATTCTGGGAAGTCAGGAGTATGGCAGAACTGTATTCTGGGAAGTCAGGAGTATGGCAGAACTGTATTCTGGGATGTCAGGAGTATGGCAGAACTGTATTCTGGGAAGTCAGGAGTATGGCAGAACTGTATTCTGGGAAGTCAGGAGTATGGCAGAACTGTATTCTGGGAAGTCAGGAGTATGGCAGAACTGTGTTCTGGGAAGTCAGGAGTATGGCAGAACTGTATTCTGGGAAGTCTGGAGTATGGCAGAACTGTATTCTGGGATGTCAGGAGTATGACAGAACTGTATTCTGGGAAGTCAGGAGTATGGCAGAACTGTGTTCTGGGAAGTCAGGAGTATGGCAGAACTGTATTCTGGGAAGTCAGGAGTATGGCAGAACTGTGTTCTGGGAAGTCAGGAGTATGGCAGAACTGTATTCTGGGAAGTCAGGAGTATGGCAGAACTGTATTCTGGGAAGTCAGGAGTATGGCAGAACTGTATTCTGGGAAGTCAGGAGTATGACAGAACTGTATTCTGGGAAGTCAGGAGTATGGCAGAACTGTATTCTGGGAAGTCAGGAGTATGACAGAACTGTATTCTGGGAAGTCAGGAGTATGACAGAACTGTATTCTGGGAAGTCAGGAGTATGGCAGAACTGTATTCTGGGATGTCAGGAGTATGGCAGAACTGTATTCTGGGAAGTCAGGAGTATGGCAGAACTGTATTCTGGGATGTCAGGAGTATGGCAGAACTGTATTCTGGGAAGTCAGGAGTATGGCAGAACTGTATTGTATATATGTATATGATATAGGTACCTCAGGTGGGTTAGGATGGGCTCGTGGTAAGAGCTGGAGCGGAATTCAGTGGAATGGTATCAGACACATCAAACCCATTGGTTTCCATGGTTTCCAGGTGTTTGATGCAAATCCCTTGCGCGCCGTTCCAGACGTTATTATGAGCCCTCCTCCCCTCAGCAGCCTCCTCTGGTGAGTACGGCTGGAATAAAAAAGGCCCCAGACAATGGTAGAAATAGTATAAGCATGACAGAAGGATAAGTTAGGGGGAATAAGTTAGGGAGAATAGGTTAGGGGGAATTAGTTAGGGAGAATAGGTTAGGGAGAATAAGTTAGGGGGAATAAGTTAGGGATAGTAAGTTAGGGGGAATAAGTTAGGGGGAATAAGTTAGGGAGAGTAAGTTAGGGGGAATAAGTTAGGGAGAATAAGTTATGGAGAATTAGTTAGGGAGAATAAGTTAGGGGGAATAAGCTAGGGAGAATAGGTTAGGGGAATAAGTTAGGGGAAATAAGTTAGGGAGAATAGGTTAGGGGGAATAAGTTAGGGGGAATAAGTTAGGGAGAATAGGTTAGGGAGAATAAGTTAGGGGGAATAAGTTGAGGAGAATAAGTGAGGGAGAATTGGTTAGGGGGAATAAGTTAGGGAGAATAGGTTAGGGGGAATAAGTTAGGAGGAATACGTTAGGGAGAATAGGTTAGGGAGAATTAGTTAGGGGGAATAAGTTAGGGAGAATAAGTTAGGGAGAATAGGTTAGGGAGAATTAGTTAGGGAGAATAAGTTAGGGGGAATAAGTTAGGGAGAATAAGTTAGGGAGAATAGGTTAGGGAGAATTAGTTAGGGGGAATAAGTTAGGAGGAATACGTTAGGGAGAATAGGTTAGGGAGAATAGGTTAGGGGGAATAAGTTAGGGGGAATAAGTTAGGGGGAATAAGTTAGGGAGAATTAGTTAGGGGGAATAAGTTAGGGAGAATTAGTTAGGGAGAATTAGTTAGTGGGAATAAGTTAGGAGGAACAAGTTAGGGGAAAGTCCTTTGTCACAGCAATGATCTTCAGGTTTCCCACTTTGCTGTTGTTTAACGTTTGGTTACCACGACAAAAGCTGTCCTTCGGGGTACAGGTGAGAGGTTAGCTAGGTAGGAGGTAGACGACGCAGGAGATCACGGCGATGCTTTCTGCTCGTGGGTGCTGGGAATTGTCTTGACATTTTCCAGCATCTACACTTCCTGAACTCTTACGCCTCAGAGCGACGACAGGTGTCGATTGGATGTTGCTGAATAGCGACATAAGCAGACCTCCGGAGACGAACAGATCAGTAGCTGAAGAAAAGTCTTTATAAATCCCCAATCAGCCGCACATCCCCTTTAACAGTCCTTTGATAAAAGGTCGTGGCAACATGATTCTGTAAGGCTCACAGCTTGGAGAAATTCTCACAGACCTCAGTACATTAACGTGTCTGTCAATGCAGCTCTAGTCACCCTCATACAAGACCACTGATCCTGAGGGCTCAGTCGCCTTGGAGAGACATTCTATACTGTAAACCTTGTGTTTCCATGTTCAGTGTGTGTGTGTGTGTGTGTGTGTGTGTGTGTGTGTGTGTGTGTGTGTGTGTGTGTGTGTTTGTGTAGCAGATGTCTTTATGACATCAGCACATTTATGCGAACTCCTCTATGAGCAACGCATGGTAAACAAGGATGTGCTGTCACCGTGGATACCGGGCTGGAACACGGAACACAGCTCGTGTTTGAGGAGAGGGAAGTGATGAAAGCTTGTACAATACACACACAATGTTTTGATGTCACCCAACCAAAAAAACAACAACAGGCAATTTTTTTACAAAATGGAAAACGTGTTGAAGCTTTCAAACAAACCCTCTTGATATGATCTCACCGGAGGAGATATAGAGGGTTATAGCGGAGTGGAACACTTGTGGAGATCACAAGAGGCAACCTTTCTGTTCCTCTTTACTCTGCTAACCCTTTAATCCGTTACTATTGAGCCCTATTTCTGTATTTATTGACTCTAGGGGATTTAAGCAACGTACATCAAACAGTCAGAGGTAACTGTGTAGACTTACGACAGTGTTATTGATGGAAACGGATGGGGAATAGCAAGCAGCAGATGCTAAAGGAAGCCAAGCTTCCCCAAAAATATTTGATCAATAAAAAAATAACAATTATAAAATAAGTTATCTTTCGTCTCTCTGTGTTTTCATAATTTTCGGAAAATTCGCAAGTGGCTGAATCTCACCAGAGAAATCGTCCGTGCGAAGGAAACGTGTAGCCCATGTTATCTGATGCTGTCTGAAACAAAGGAAGCATGTAGACCATGTATCTGATGCTGTCTGAAACAAATGAAACATGTAGACCATGTATCTGATGAAGCATGTAGACCATGTATCTGATGAAGCATGTAGACCATGTATCTGATGAAACATGTAGACCATGTATCTGATGAAACATGTAGACCATGTATCTGATGAAGCATGTAGACCATGTATCTGATGAAACATGTAGACCATGTATCTGATGAAACATGTAGACCATGTATCTGATGCTGTCTGAAACAAAGGAAGCATGTAGACCATGTATCTGATGAAACATGTAGACCATGTATCTGATGCTGTCTGAAACAAATGAAGCATGTAGACCATGTATCTGATGCTGTCTGAAACAAATGAAACATGTAGACCATGTATCTGATGAAACATGTAGACCATGTATCTGATGAAACATGTAGACCATGTATCTGATGCTGTCTGAAACAAAGGAAGCATGTAGATCATGTATCTGATGAAACATGTAGACCATGTATCTGATGAAACATGTAGACCATGTATCTGATGCTGTCTGAAACAAATGAAACATGTAGACCATGTATCTGATGCTGTCTGAAACAAAGGAGTATGACATGTTGACACCATAGCATTTGATTGATTGACACAATCATTTGGCCTCCCTCGATAAAGAAATGTAAAAAATAATTAGGCAATAAGCGTTGAATTAAGCTCAACTGTGGGTTATCCTGGAGCAGCACAACTCCACCCAAGGGAAGCCAGTTTGGATTTGGCTTCAAACCAACCAAATCACATCCTCAGCATAAGGTCATCATTGTCAAAAAAAACGTGTCTTATTCTGGCCTGCTTGTGTTGATGTCCTGCTGTAGCTAGCTTGCGTTGATGTCCTGCTGTAGCTAGCTTGTGTTGATGTCCTGCTGTAGCTAGGTTGTGTTTATGTTCTGCTGTAGCTAGCTTGTGTTGATGTCCTGCTGTAGCTAGCTTGTGTTGATGTCCTGCTGTATCTAGCTTGTGTTGATGTCCTGCTGTAGCTAGGTTGTGTTGATGTCCTGCTGTAGATAGCTTGTGTTGATGTCCTGCTGTAGCTAGGTTGTGTTGATGTCCTGCTGTAGCTAGGTTGTGTTGATGTCCTGCTGTAGCTAGCTTGTGTTGATGTCCTGCTGTAGCTAGCTTGTGTTGATGTCCTGCTGTAGCTAGCTTGTGTTGATGTCCTGCTGTAGCTAGCTTGTGTTGATGTCCTGCTGTAGCTAGGTTGTGTTGATGTCCTGCTGTAGCTAGCTTGTGTTGATGTCCTGCTGTAGCTAGCTTGTGTTGATGTCCTGCTGTAGCTAGGTTGTGTTGATGTCCTGCTGTAGCTAGGTTGTGTTGATGTCCTGCTGTAGCTAGGTTGTGTTGATGATCTGCTGTAGCTAGGTTGTGTTGATGTCCTGCTGTAGCTAGGTTGTGTTGATGTCCTGCTGTAGCTAGGTTGTGTTGATGTCCTGCTGTAGCTAGGTTGTGTTAATGTCCTGCTGTAGCTAGCTTGTGTTGATGTCCTGCTGTAGCTAGCTTGTGTTGATGTCCTGCTGTAGCTAGCTTGTGTTGATGTCCTGCTGTAGCTAGCTTGTGTTGATGTCCTGCTGTACCTAGGTTGCTAAATCATCCCTTTCCTAGGCCATGGATGGACATGGAGATTTGGACTTGTGGTTTTGACTTTCTTTGTACAAGCCAATGATTATGACGGTGATTTTGATCATAAATGAATATGTTGTGCCACTGGCCTGAGACGATTGAAGTTCAATATGTAGCCTAGTAGGCTAGCGTTTACTAGCTAGCTAACTTAGCTGGTTCATTGTTGCCGATGTGAGGAAGTCAGGCTAGCAAGCATTTGAGCTAGTTAGCCTATAAAACAAAAACTAAAAGTGTACTGTATGACAGAGACATAGACGGTTTTGCCAACATGAAAGAGAGAAGGATGACATTGGTGAATCAACTAGTCTGCAAGTAGGGCGAGTCAACTTAATTTGTATTACTAGTGCGCGCAAGTACCATGGACAGACACATGATAATTAGCAACATTGATGAGACTAAATCGTTTTTTTGGTATCTTTACGTTTGTTTTAAGTGTATTAAACTAAGCTTATATAGCCTTGTGGATTTGATGATGTTTAACGGGTGCTGGAATAGCAGAGGCAGGGCTCCTGTTGTCTTTTTGCTGACTTGTGGTAACTTGTGGTTCCAAATCAGTTGTTGTTTAGTAAACTGTTGAAAACATTAACTTGCTTGAGGGCTCCCGAGTGGTGCAGCGGTCCAAGGCACTGCAATCTCAATGCTAGAGGCGTCACTACAGACACCCTGGTTTGAATCCAGGCTGTATCACAACCGGCCGTGATTGGGAGTTCCATAGGGCGGCGCACAATTGGCCCAGCGTCGACTGGATTTGGCTGGTGTAGGCCGTCATTGTAAATAAGAATTTGATCTGAACTAACTTGCCTAGTTAAATAAAATAAAACATGTGACCATGCTGCAGGTTTGTTACATGCAATATTTGCTTTGTGGACTTCATCGGACAGATGTTGCTCTCCGGTTTTGTGATGAAACAAACATGTAGTTTAATTTATTCCTCAACTGTGTGACTGTTGTCTTTTCGTTGTCACGGGCCTTATTGTATATCACAGTGGCATATGAACTAATGGGTTATAGAGCAGACAACGCAATTATCACAACAACATTGGTTGAAATATGGCTTCTTTTACTGGCTTGGTTTCCCCGGGGATTTTACCCACGTACCTCTACTGATAGCAGGAGGGGTAACAGAGTTGATGTTCAGGAAAACATTTTGGAGTGTTTGTCACACTCATCTCAGTTGGTTTGTGATTCATCCCACAGTACAGTGCTTCTGAATATGTGCATCGTAAAGGAATGAGAATCCTGCATCATAAAGGAATGAGAATCCTACATCATAAAGGAATGAGAATCCTACATCATAAAGGAATGAGAATCCTACATCATAAAGGAATGAGAATCCTACATCATAAAGGAATGAGAATCCTACATCATAAAGGAATGAGAATCCTACATCATAAAGGAATGAGAATCCTACATCATAAAGGAATGAGAATCCTACATCATAAAGGAATGAGAATCCTACATCATAAAGGAATGAGAATCCTACATCATAAAGGAATGAGAATCCTACATCATAAAGGAATGAGAATCCTGCATCATAAAGGAATGAGAATCCTACATCGTAAAGGAATGAGAATCCTACATCATAAAGGAATGAGAATCCTACATCATAAAGGAATGAGAATCCTGGCAAACGGTCAGAAGTTGCGTTCCAAATGGCACCCTATTCTCCATATTTATTGCCTTTCCTCCCTTATCCTACCTCATTTGCACATGCTGTACATAGATTTTCCTACTGTATTATTGAGTGTATGTTTGTTTATTCCATGTGTAACTCTGTGTTGTTGTATGTGTCGAACTGCTTTGCTTTATCTTGGCCAGAGGTCGCAGTTGTAAATGAGAACTCGTTCGAAAACTAGTCTACCTGGTTAAATAAAGGTGAAATTAATTAATGAATTAAATATGTTGTACTGCTTTTGAGCAGCAAACAAGGACAGAAGAAGAGGCGTGTTGGTGGAGACAGCCTGTGCAGTGCAGCAGACAGCAACCCAAATATGTTTAATAAACACCTTTATCCTGCCAGGGACAGGAGTGGTTCATTAGGTTTAAATGGATGGTTGATTTGTCTTCATTATGAGGTCTCAGCGCAGATCAGAACAGTGAACACAAAAGACAACGAGAGAGAGAGAAGGAAAATACTCTCTCTCACCTGTAGTGTTTCAGAAAGAGGTCTATAAACAAGCCCCATTTTAAAAACCAACAGGACCATGTTGGAGAAGCAAACAACTTGCTATCACTGAGGATGAGAATCCTGCATCGTAATAGAATGAGAATCCTGCATCGTAATAGAATGAGAATCCTGCATCGTAAAAGAATGCGAATCCTGCATCGTAATAGAATGAGAATCCTGCATCGTAAAAGAATGCGAATCCTGCATCGTAATAGAATGAGAATCCTGCATCGTAAAAGAATGCGAATCCTGCATCGTAATAGAATGAGAATCCTGCATCGTAATAGAATGAGAATCCTGCATCGTAATAGAATGAGAATCCTGCATCGTAAAAGAATGCGAATCCTGCATCGTAATAGAATGAGAATCCTGCATCGTAAAAGAATGAGAGTCCTGCATCGTAAATGAATGAGAATCCTGCATCATAAAATAATGAGAATCCTGCATCGTAAAGGATTGAGAATCCTGCATCGTAAAGGAATGAGAATCCTGCATCATAAAATAATGAGAATCCTGCATCATAAAGGAATGAGAATCCTGCATCATAAAATAATGAGAATCCTGCATCGTAAAGGAATGAGAATCCTGCATCGTAAAGGAATGAGAATCCTGCATCATAAAATAATGAGAATCCTGCATCATAAAGGAATGAGAATCCTGCATCATAAAGGAATGAGAATCCTGCATCGTAAAGGAATGAGAATCCTGCATCACTTCAGTTTTATAATTCAGTCAAAATAAGTTCTTGACTGAACTGATAACAGAATTGACCCCAACATTGATCCCTGTGGCACTCCCTGTCCATCACCTGTCATCACCCTCATCCGAATTGGCCCGTTAAGAGGAGAGATTAGACTCCACAGAGCATTGCTTGGAGACCAAACACACACTGCCACCCTTGGAAACTGGATAATCACAGGTGTAAGTGCCACAGGTGTGGTTCCAATATTAGACCTGGAATGGACATTCAATGGCGTCTGACCCCCAAAAAAATCTATGGAGGTATTTCCTTTGAGACAGAATACCATTATACAGTTGTACAATAAAGGTCAAATGAGAATCCTATGAAGGAATTGCTTTGACACGGTGACCGTATACCATCTTACCGTGTGGCAGAATAACTCTGAGTGCCCTCCAAAAGAACTGAAAAGCTTCATTACTCTCTGAGTGACGGCTCACTAATTTGGACGTCAGCAACCGTCGTCACCGAGTCTGTTTTGCAGACGTGTTTTGGCTAGGAGTTGCCTGGAGGCCCAGAAAAAAAAAGGTCTGAGTCCTAAATGGCACCCTACTACTTTTTGTAGTGCCCTACTTTTGACCAGGGGCCCATAGGACTCAGGTTAAAAGTACACTCTTAGAAGAAAAAGGGGTTCCACAAAAGGGTTCTTTGCGGAGGGATGAGGGTTCTACCAGGAACCGTTTTGATCTAAAGAACCCCTTTTGGAAGACAAAGGGTTCTTTGACGATTCTTTGGAATGCAAGAAGGGTTCATTGGAATGCAGGAAAGGGTTCTACATTAAACCATATATCATATTTCCCAGCATGCTGTGTTGCATGTTGATTTTATGTTTTTTTTATTTTTATATCTGTGTTCTTGAATGTACATTGATTGATTCATTAATTTAATGCTACTCAAAGATAAATAGAGAACATTTTTCTAAACGAATCCAATCTGTTAGTAGTTGCACCTGTTCCTGAGACAGTTGTTCCAGTTTAAAGGATTGAGGTAGTCTCAGTATTCAATCTCCCCAACCCTGGCAGTTATTCTGAATGCAGGTTGCAGGTGATAAACAATTCCACTTGTTGGATATCCTAACTCTGACTAGATTCCAATAGTGATTAAACATCCCTTTGCAAGCCAGAATAATGTGACTTGCAGGCCCGATGTGGCCTGTAAACCAGGAGTTTCCATACACCATTGTGTTAGGGTATAAAAACTAATAAGGCTGGTGGAACCGTTCATAGAGGCTTCTAGAAATAACGCTTATATTATAAAATGGTTATTGGTAGAACCCTTCATAGAGGGTTCTAGAAAGAACGCTTGTATTATAAAATGATTATTGGTAGAACCCTTCATAGAGGGTTCTAGGTAGAACCATATACAGAGAGTTCTATGAAGAACCCTACATGAAGGGTGCTAGGCAGAACCCTCTGCAAAGGGTTCTACCTAACTGTTATGTACTTGAGTGAAGACCCAAAAGCGGTTTTAACAGAAAACAGAGTTCTTTAATAAAAAAACAGGAATGGCATAAATCCTCTTCCAACGTAGTCAATGGAACAAAAGAACGTAGTATAATGCAGGATGCACCTGCCAGGCAGACTCCGACAGGATAGGACAAGGTGGAAGCAAACGGGACGACAGCCTGCTTCTGGTATCAAAAACACAAACAAGAATCAGACACTGAAAGTAGCAGGAACAGAGAGAGAAATAGAGACCTAATCAGAGGGGGAAGAGAGAACAGGTGGGGAAAGAGTGAACGAGCTAGTTAGGGGAAATGTAGAACAGCTGAAGAATGAGAGACAGAGAAGGTAACCTAAAAAGACCAGCAGAGAGAGACAGAGTGAAGAGAAAGGACAGGAACAGACATAACAAGACATGACAGTACCCCCACTCACCGAGCGCCTCCTGGCGCACTCGAGGAGGAAACCTGGCGGCAACGGAGGAAATCATCGATCAGCGAACGGTCCAGCACGTCCCGAGAGGGAACCCAACTCCTCTCCTCAGGACCGTACCCTCCCAATCCACTAGGTACTGATGACCACGGCCCCGAGGGCGCATGTCCAAAATCTTACGAACCCTGTAGATGGGTGCGCCCTCGACAAGGATGGGGGGAGGGACGGACGGGGGCGCGAAGAACGGGCTTAACACAGGAGACATGGAAGACCGGGTGAACGCGACGAAGATAGCGCGGGAGAAGAAGTCGCACTGCGACAGGATTAATGACCTGAGAAATACGGAACGGACCAATGAACCGCGGGGCCAACTTGCGAGAAGCTGTCTTAAGGGGAAGGTTCTGAGTGGAGAGCCATACTCTCTGACCGCAACAATATCTAGGACTCTTGGTCCTACGCTTATTAGCGGCCCTCACAGTCTGCGCCCTATTACGGCAAAGTGCCGACCTGACCCCCTTCCAGGTGCGCTCCCAACGCTGGACAAAAGCCTGAGCGGAGGGGACGCAGGACTCGGCGAGCTGAGAAGAGAACAGCGGAGGCTGGTACCCGAGGCTACTCTGAAAAGGGGATAGACCGGTAGCAGACGAGGGAAGCGAGTTGTGGGCGTACTCTGCCCAGGGGAGCTGTTCTGACCAAGACGCAGGGTTACGAAAAGAAAGACTGCGTAAAATGCGACCAACAGTCTGATTGGCCCGTTCGGCTTGACCGTTAGACTGGGGATGAAAGCCGGACGAGAGACTGACGGAAGCCCCAATCAAACAGCAAAACTCCCTCCAAAATTGGGACGTGAACTGCGGGCCTCTGTCGGAAACGACGTCAGAAGGAAGGCCATGAATACGGAAAACATTCTCGATAATGATCTGAGCCGTCTCCTTAGCAGAAGGGAGCTTATCGAGAGGAATGAAATGAGCCGCCTTAGAGAATCTATCGACAACCGTAAGAATAACTGTCTTCCCCGCTGATGAAGGCAGTCCGGTGATAAAATCTAAAGCGATGTGAGACCACGGTCGAGAGGGAATGGGAAGCGGTCTGAGACGGCCGGCAGGAGGAGAGTTCCCAGATTTAGTCTGCGCGCAGACCGAACAAGCGGCGACAAATCGACGCGCGTCACGTTCCCGAGTGGGCCACCAGAAACGCTGGCGAATGGAAGCGAGCGTACCCCGAACGCCGGGGTGGCCGGCTAACTTGGCAGAGTGGGCCCACTGAAGAACGGCCGGACGAGTAGGAACGGGAACGAACAGAAGGTTCCTAGGACAAGCTCGCGGCGACGGAGTGTGAGCGAGTGCTTGCTTTACCTGCCTCTCAATTCCCAGACAGTCAACCCGACAACACGCCCGTCAGGGAGAATCCCCTCGGGGTCGGTGGAGACCTCAGAAGAACTGAAGAGACGAGATAAAGCATCAGGCTTGGTGTTTTTTGAGCCCGGACGATAAGAAATAACAAACTCGAAACGAGCGAAAAACAGAGCCCAACGAGCCTGACGCGCATTAAGTCGTTTGGCTGAACGGATGTACTCAAGGTTCCTATGGTCAGTCCAAACGACAAAAGGAACGGTCGCCCTCCAACCACTGTCGCCATTCGCCTAGGGCTAAGCGGATGGCGAGCAGTTCGCGATTACCAACATCATAGTTACGTTCTGACGGCGATAAGCGATGAGAGAAAAACGCGCAAGGATGGACCTTGCCGTCAGAGAGAGAGCGCTGAGAAAGAATGGCTCCCACGCCCACCTCTGACGCGTCAACCTCAACAACAAACTGTCTAGAGATGTCAGGTGTAACAAGAATAGGAGCGGATGTAAAACGATTCTTAAGAAGATCAAAAGCTCCCTGGGCGGAAACGGACCACTTAAAGCACGTCTTAACAGAAGTAAGGGCTGTGAGGGAAGCTGCCACCTGACCGAAATTACGGATGAAACGACGATAGAAATTAGCGAAGCCCAGAAAGCGCTGCAGCTCGACGCGTGACTTAGGAACGGGCCAATCAATGACAGCCTGGACCTTAGCGGGATCCATCTTAATGCCCTCAGCGGAAATAACGGAACCGAGAAAAGGGACAGAGGCGGCATGAAAAATGCACTTCTCAGCCTTCACATAAAGACAGTTCTCCAAAAGGCGCTGGAGGACGCGTCGCACGTGCTGAACATGAATCGAGAGAGACGGAGAAAAAATCAGGATATCGTCCATGTAAACGAAAACAAAAATGTTCAGCATGTCTCTCAGGACGTCGTTAACTAGTGCCTGAAAGACAGCTGGAGCGTTAACGAGGCCGAAAGGAAGAACCCGGTATTCAAAGTGCCCTAACGGAGTGTTAAACGCCGTCTTCCACTCGTCCCCCTCCCTGATGCGCACGAGATGGTAGGCGTTACGAAGGTCCAATTTGGTGAAAAACCTGGCTCCCTGCAGGATCTCGAAGGCTGAAGACATAAGAGGAAGCGGATAACGATTCTTAACTGTTATGTCATTCAGCCCTCGATAATCCACGCATGGGCGCAGGGACCCGTCCTTCTTCTGAACAAAAAAAACCCCTGCTCCGGCGGGAGAGGAGGAGGAGACTATGGTACCGGCGTTGAGCGAAACCGACAAATAATCCTCGAGAGCCTTACGTTCGGGAGCCGACAGAGAGTATAATCTACCCCGGGGGGGAGTAGTTCCCGGAAGGAGATCAATACTACAGTCATACGACCGGTGTGGAGGGAGAGAAGTGGCCTTGGAACGACTGAACACCGTGCGCAGATCGTGATACTCCTCCGGCACCCCTGTCAAATCGCCAGGCTCTACCTGTGAAGAAGAGACAGAGTAAACAGGAGGGATAGCAGACATTAAACAGGTCACATGACAAGAAACATTCCAGGATAGGATAGTATTACTAGACCAATTAATAGAAGGGTTATGGCGCACTAGCCAGGGATGACCCAAAACAACAGGTGTAAAAGGTGAACGAAAAATTAAAAAAGAAATGGTTTCGCTATGATTACCAGAAACAGTGAGGGTTAAAGGCAGCGTCTCACGCTGAATCTTGGGGAGAGAACTACCATCTAAAGCGAACAAGGCCGTGGGCTCCCCTAACTGTCTGAGAGGAATGTCATGTTCCCGAGCCCAGGTCTCGTCCATAAAACAGCCCTCCGCCCCAGAGTCTATCAAGGCACTGCAGGAAGCAGATGAACCGGGCCAGCGGAGATGGACCGGAAAGGTAGTGCGTGATCCAGAAGGAGAGGCCTGAGTAGTTGCGCTCACCAGTAGCCCTCCCTTTACTGATGAGCTCTGGCTTTTACTGGACATGAGGTGACAAAATGACCAGCGGAGCCGCAGTAGAGACAGAGGCGATTGGTGATTCTCCGTTCCTTCTCCTTGGCCGAGATGCGGATACCCCCAGCTGCATAGGCTCAGCATCCGAGCCGGCGGAGGAGGGTGGCAGTGATGCGGCAGGTGGCAGTGATGTGGAGAGGGGAGCAACGGAGAACGCGAGCTCCTTTCCACGAGCTCGGCGACGAAGATCAAACCGTCGCTCTATGCGAATAGCGAGAGCTATTAAGGAGTCCAGACAGGAAGGAACCTCCCGGGAGAGGATCTCATCCTTAACCTCGACGAGGAGACCCTCCAGAAAACGAGCGAGCAAAGCCGGCTCGTTCCAGTCACTAGAGGCAGCGAGAGTGCGAAACTCAATAGAATAATCCGTTATGGATCTATTCCCCTGACATAGGGAAGACAGGGCCCTGGAAGCCTCCTCGCCAAAAACAGAACGGTCAAAAACCCGTATCATCTCCTCCTTAAAGTCCTGATACTGGTTAATACACTCAGCCCTCGCCTCCCAGATTGCCGTGCCCCACTCACGCGCCCGTCCGGTAAGGAGAGAAATGACGTAGGCGATGCGGGCTGCGCTCCTGGAGTAAGTGTTGGGCTGGAGAGAGAACACCACATCACACTGAGTGAGGAATGAGCGGCACTCAGTGGGCTCCCCAGAGTAACA